>NC_056734.1:577045158-577065158 GCF_019279795.1 Protopterus annectens | reverse complement strand
ATCCTATTGGTGGCATCACAGAGAGGTAGGCCAAACACATTTTAGCCTAGGTTTAACAAAATGCTTACAGAGTCCTTTATTAAATAGTGTAGAATAAGCATGGTACTTAACTCCCCAAATGTTATGCATTTATGAACATTGGCAAATCATTTTAAATGTAAGTGTTCTAATGCATTTAGGTGTATTTCTGCTAATCCACAATTTTCAATTGTTTGGAACAGGCTTCTATTAATATTCAACATTTTTCTCTGATAAATACAGGCCTGCTAATTGTGGATAGGCTAAAATTTAGGGTGGTAGTCATAGTCTCAGGGTTCACACTCTTGTAGTGATTATCTGCAAAGAGTGCCTCTTCGCCTATATACAAATACACTAATCACAGGTCATTTGCAATAGCAATGTTAATTTGAATGTTTCTGCTAAAAAACGTCAAGCTGGTGAGGTTAATCCTTAAGTATTTGTGAATCACCATGTTAAAACTTATACTCTTGTATAATTTCAGATGTATTCAGGCATTAGGGATGAATTTGGCTATGTGAAAGCAATTTTGAAGTACTGACAGATATTTATGGCAAGTGGCATACAGTGCAACTATTTATAATAACTTTTAAAAAATATAAAGCAGTTTTATATGTTTTCAACAAGGGTATCTTTATGTGGACAAAATGATTGTTACTTTAAAAGAGTGGAAAGAGGTAGAAAATAAAGATTTCAAAAGGGGAGACATAGCAAGGAGAGACTCACAGAAGGAACACATCAAGAGGCTTGTGGTGGCAGAGGTGGGGGAGGAGGGGTACCATATTGGGTAGTATGGGTAAGAAAAGGAGTTTCTCATAAGAGCATCCCATTCCACAACACCTCAAACATTTTCATTTCCTGATGTTGTTGCATTGGAGTACTGTGACATTAAGGAGGAACAGGACTGTAGTTGCACAGTCATCAGCACTAACCAAGGCAGCAAGTCCTGCACCTAGTGAAGACTATCCTGGACTAGCCAAGGATGTCTTCCCACTACCTGTTTCCTCCACATCCTCAGTTAAGTACCAGCGGTCACAGTCTGTGTGGCTTCCAAGGTGGTGCCATAACAGGTTGCCTACAGAACTGGTGCCACCACCCCAACCCTGTAAGGATGTCCCTGGATGGGCAGAGGGTGGATGTTTCCTGACCCTGGAGGAACATGGTTGGGCTGCTCTTAGGGCTTCAGGACCTGGGAAAATTTTAAACATAAATGGGAAAAAGATAAAAAAAGACAAAGTAATGCAAAATTAAAATAAGAAAAAGAGACAGGGTGTAGACAGACAAAGAAGAAATGGAGAAAATAAGTTGACTCATAATGCATCAGTACATTCTTTATTAATAGTAATTTCTTATTCTTATTAAATTTGTATTCAGAAAATGTATTCTGTGAAATGGTGATGGAAACGTGAACAGTCAGTATAATGATATCAAATGGTGTTGATTTTTAAATTTGTAAGCTAATGATAATAAGGAGACAAGGAAGTAGAGTGTCTGAAATTGTAACACATTTTAAAAAATTTGCTGCTATGGGTTGTGTTGCAATTGTATACTGAATGCATATTACTTCTTGTATTATATTTGTGTGTAAATTACTTCTGGAATTATACTTCCAATATAAACAGAAACAAATCAGTTATTATTCGACACAAAATAAATACAAAATATCTGTTATTATTCAACACATTTCTTTGGGGAAAGATCATTTTTTTTAATTTCAGAATGATGTTGGCATACTCACAAGCAACTTCTGTAATTCTCTTAAAATGTCTTTGCTTTGTGACTTATATAAAATCTCCATTTCAGTTTCATAAAAAGGACATAGTGAATGGTTGCTTACTTATCTTCAATGTGTGTTCAACTTTCTCTTACATGCATACAGTTATTTAGTAACAAAATTATTCTTGTACTTCTTCTGAAACTGTGGGCTTATTTCTTTATACAGTTGTACTAAAGCTACATCCCTTATATGGTTACATTTATTAAGCAGCAAAGCATAGATTTCCATAAATATTTGTACTAAATCCATCTTTAATACTAAATATGTGTTTACTGCAAGTTGAACTATGAGGATATCATAAGTTCCTTCAAACTGTTACATTTTCATATCTGTGTATAGCTTGTCTCTTTGTAGAATATGTACTTTCTTCACCTTTTGCAAATACTTCCACTGAAATTAAAGTTTTTCTGTATGCCTTGCATACCTTACTTGCATTTTGGGTCATATCATATAAAGATTTTTGTAAGCAACACACTTTTAAATTCTGAAAGCAAGAAACTGCACTGTGCATTTCTCACTTACATCTGTGCTGGTCATTCATTTGCTACATTATCCCCCACCCCCCACCTCTCTCTCTCTGCCTAGGGTGTGGCAGTTAACTGAGGACAGCCATCTTGTACATGCGGTTATTATTTTGGAAGAAATTACTTATTCATTTAACATATTAATAAATAGGTTTGTGTCCTACACAAACCAAAGCATTTTAAAGTTCTCTACCTACAGCACAAACAATTAAGCTAATAGCTGTAGTATATGAAGTTATATGTCAATGCAAATATGTACCTGTTTGTGTGTATTTTATATATATATATATATATATATATATATATATATATATATATATATATATATATGCATATATATTTATATGTATATGTCTGCACATTTATACTTTTATAAATATAGACTTAGATATATTTTTAGACTCATACATATAGAATTGTACTTATACAGAAAAGCATACCTGAACATAAAAATGCCATATTTGTATACAGATGCATTTCTGTTTACAGATATGTTTATGCTAACTTATATAGATACATATCTGATCTTACACATATATTTCTACTTGCGTTTAGCTGCATTTATGCAATACTTATCCATCATTTTTAAGAACTTGTTATATGTAAGATTTAAAGATAAAATGCTAAAATAGTTACTGTAGAACTCTGGACTTCTCACCCTTAAAGCCAGCTGGTCAGGCCTGCACCTCTGCAAGAAATTGTACTTTTGCAGGCACTGTGGTCCAGGGTGCCTGATCCCTGACAGGATGACAGGTGCTATTATAGTTCTTGCCAGATGTCAACCTTTTCCCATTCAGTGCCAGGTAATGCTTGTTTGATCTTGTCCATGTACAACTCCTGAAAGAAGATTACCAAGATTTTTGTCTCCTCATTAGACCAAATTAAAGTTTGGCTACTTGCCTTCAAAGATACTGCCATCCTTTAAAGTGCTGTGCCAAAGTGAAGAATGTGAGTACAGGGCTGTGGTTCAGAGGGCGGAAACCACACCTTCTGGGGTGTGATATAACCATAAGCAAACCAACTACTATGCACAGCCATTAAGTATGAAACTGCTATTTGCTACTATTGGCAAGTTTGGTTTTAACAAACTGCTTTGTCACATAAATATGGAGACTTTTTTAAAGGAATAGTTAGAATGTTTTGCTAAGGTAAATGAAAGTCAGCTATTAAATCATTACTTTTTTCATTTGCTTATATGTGTAGTCACTTCTGCACAGTAAAGTGTTAAACTTTATTTGCATAATTTACTTTAAAGTCATGTATTACTCATTTTTGAAAGCATGCCTTTCTAAGTAGTGCATCAGTTAATAATGTTTATTTTTTTCTCTTACTTCACTTTAGAAAAATACCTTCCATTTTGTGTCACTTCGCTATAGTAGAAACTACTGAGTGCTCTAAGATGATAAGGCGTGTCACAGTATACAATATGTGCATGGATTAGGCCTCTTGATTATGCAACCGAAATGTTATTTACTTCATTTTCCTTTCCTATGCAGGCTGGTTTGTGTATTCCTGAGGCCATTTTGACTCAGTGCTGCTTAGTGGAACTTATTCACAGCTACCCATGGTTTAGTTGCATGAATCTGTTAACAATCATGCATTTTTGCAATTCATAGAGATAAGTGGAACTCGTCCTAATTTGCTTACAAAATGCATAAATAAACCTTATTGTGAATGAAAAACTAACATTGCTAGATTTATTTGCAACCAGTAAAGTCAGGCTGCACATGATATGAGTAAGTGCAAAGTTTATGAAGTATGATAAATAGAGCACTATAGCTTTACATTTGGCATCACTACATATTCAGTTCATATAACACTTATTACCAGGAAAATTGTGTTTTCCATTGTTGTGATTTTCATATGCAGTTGATTCATGTTAATTCTGGCAATATGAGTCCCATTTATAAATAACAATTCATGATAGTAGTGCTGGAAATGTATGGGGAAGTACTACTGACAGCAATGTGAAAGATAAAGACAATAATATTTTGCATTTAAAGATTGTGCTACACAGGATTTCCACACATAATTTGAAGTGGGTAAAATTTGATGTACTGCATTTTCATCAATGGATTGTGTTGTCAGGATACATGCTGCTTTGCTGTGATGCAGGATTTGTCATTCATGGATGAAAATCATAGCAGAGAACATATAGAGAAGTAGTCGGTGAAGGATTTCAGTTCTATTAGCAGTCGCTTAAGATGGCAGCATAATGATAAATGTTTGCAGGACAATTATACATTTGTGGAAGATGCTGTACAGGCTAATCCTTTTTTAACTGGGAGAAGTTGGACTTGCAGTATGTGTATGTATATGGGAGTTGTGGCACCATAAATGTTTTTGTACTCAGATCTTTGATTTATTTGTGAAGAAACCAATGATGCTTTCATTTCTGTGTTACTTAGCTCATGACCATCTTAAGCTTCAGCATATTACTTTTGCATGTTCTGCTAGGTAAATAAATGATACAGCAGTGCGATCCAGATAGAGAAAAGACAATTTTAGCCAAGAGGGTAACTACAACCAAATGACAACTCTTAGGATATATGGCAAATGCTTTTTTGGAAAAGGGGGACTCAAACAAGCTGACAGGGCAAAGGCCTGGAACCAAGTGGTTATGAATATAAATGGTTTGGTAGAAGAAACCATGCATTAACACAGTGCAAGAAGAGGGCCAATGATATAATAGGATGTGCCAAAGCATAGCACTTCTTTGGAGGTGGGGAACAAGAATACTCATTCCTTTAGCACTTGATGAGGAACACCTCTTCTCCATTAGGGGGGGATGGCTTTGAAATAGATGACGATTGCACAGGCATACTCAGAGGTGGTATGGATATTGGCTATTACCCACATCTGCAGCATCAACAGACTTCTGCAAAGGAAAACTAGTTTGACCTCCATAACATATTTATATAGAGAAAGGACTGCACAGCTGAAATGATTACATGTAACACATGGCATTTACTATTGTAAAGTAAACTCGCCACTTCTGCTTATAATGATTGAACAGAGTGTGCATGGTCAGTGCCTCTCCCCCAACCCAAACCTCATTACACAGCATACAGTAGTGTACTCCAGTATCTCAGTAGCTGGGTTGTAATGTAATCAATTAATTCTTTTCAGGATCAGCAGCAGAAATCAACAGTTCCACTACACCAGTAAATTTAGAAGATAGCAGAATGACTGTTGCTGCTGCTGATGATGGCACAGTTATATTTAAGAGACAGACTGAGGAAAGTGGCATACAGTTGCTGAGTTTAATGCCAGGATCACATACCCCACAGCATGTAAGTAACTGCAGGAACTGACACTGGATCACAAAGTCAAGTACATGGTGATAATGCACTATAGGTTGTAGAGGGAGAAAACCTATGCACCTCAACAACAGTGTCTCCAGCCCCACAGGAACATCTTTTGGATGATGGCAGAAGTTCAGAGGTAGCAGTGTCCACTGTGACACCTTTACAAAGGGATGCAAGAGGCAGGCACATGTCACAGCTACCTCAGGAAACATGTAAAGAATTGGCTGACTAGCAACAGATGTGCTTGTGACATTGTTAATGCTCAGTGCACTGCCACAGACAGTCAGTTAGAAATAGTCAGAGTGCTCAGGGTGTTCACGAGGATTTCCAGTACTATATGAAAATGGAAGACAGTAGGGATAATGGGATGATCACATTGATCTGTGGTACGGTGGCACACACATCATCCATGTCTGCTCCTTTGTACACTTGTAAGGCCTTACCAGACTTAAATAGCAGTCAAAGTTGGAAGGGGAAGAAGACAGGGTACAGTACAGACACGTGGGGCCATTTTGCATCACATTGCAAGTGTTTCTCAAGAAAGTAGTAGAAATAGGTGGATCAAACACAACATAATTCATGCAGACCACATTAGTGCTCATCTGCATATAGCAGAACCTCTCATTCAAGTTCTGTGTCCTGCAGCACTGTGAAATCAGTGTTAGAAGGATCACCTGCATCCAGTAGGTCATGTCATCACAGCAAGTCACCAGTGAGCTCACATGACGGCCTCTTCTCGAGATCAAATGCACTTTCACCTACCCAGTCTTTAGGAGACATTGGATATGATGCATTTGACCTTACTTAAAATATGAAATATAGCATCTGACTACCATTCCTTTCAATACACTCCCATCAATGTTAAACTTCTAAGGCAATCTGTTGAAAATAAAATAAATAAATAAATAAAACAACCATAACTGAAAAACGTGTACACAATGTAACCCAGTACTAAGAGGCTTTGTATATCCATGTATTTCATTTCAACAATATTACTGCTTTAAACAGAAGAAAATAATCTGAAAATAAAGGCAGTTGGCATAACATGCAATTTGCAATATTTAACATTGGGAAATAGCAAAACCAGCAGCAAGACAAAGCTTCTTCACCAATTGCAAAGCAGATAGAAAATGCATGATTCTAACTTTTATAATGTATCTGTGGAAGGTGTGGAATCATGTCCAAATATGGCTATGAGTGGAAAACAGGTGGGCAAGAGTGCTTATTAGCATATGAAGTTTTACATCAATTCTCATTAAAGTCTCATTATGTAATTTGCATACGTTTATTCAAGATCAATGCACGTTATTATATATGGCTACTATGAATCGCGCCAGAGCTGCACTTACTTAGAGTAATGCTAGTTGCCTTAATGCATTCACATAACAACTATGAATACTAATCTTAAACTCGGACATTCCGCAGGAGGGGTTACTTAATAATTTTTTAACAATTATAACAATTGTTCTGAGCATTTCACATATATTAGTTTGCAAATGGTAAAGCTGTATCAAAATTAACTTATGAAGCCTGAAACAGCAGTTTATAATTCCTATCAGCTTACATCTGAATGAGACTCTGTGGAACAGCAGAACTTTAGCTTTCATTGATAAAGTAAAGGCAGCTGCCTGCAACTAGAGGAGTATAAAAGAAACCAGTAAGATGAGAAGCCCAGCAGAAGGAAGAGTAAGGATTTGAAGTTGTCTCAAAGTGGGGTTAAGTGATTAACTAGTGCAGCTGAAGTTCACAGGCTGTGAAGTTAGCTTGTAGGCTAAGCTGAGGAAGATCCTAACTTAGGAAAGACAGAGAACCTCTGAAACACTGAGATAAGGGTCAGCAGAAAGGAGTTTCTAAAGAGCACAGTGTGATGCTATACAGTAAAAAATATGCTAGAATAGCATGTTAAGAGGTCAAACATTTCAGCTGAGAAGAGAGACCGCACATTGATAAGACTTTTATTTTTTTCCTGTTTGATGATAGAACATGGTGAAAGATAAATATCTAATTATTTTTATGAATTGCATTGATGAAGTTAGACTGAAACACACACAAACATATACACATGCATGCATATATAAAAATATATCATCAAACACTGAATATTCAAAATGCCAACCACAAAAAGCAAATCCCCCTGCAACCTCACACCCCCTACAAATTATATATGCCAACTCTGAGATTGCACAACAGTGGGAGAAGGGCATTTGCTCATATGAGCATTCATTATTATTTACAGCCTGAAATGTACGCTGGCAGTACATAAGTACACTATAAGCACAGAAAGGAGAAGGGAAACAATAAATCTATAGCTGAACAGAGTATCTTTGTTGAAGTATAAGTCAGTTGCAAGTAACAAGAAAGTGTATTCATAACTTTCATTGCATCTGTCACAAATTTGTAGTAGTTATTGAAGAAAATATTTCTGCAATGAAATTGTAAAGCAAACTGAGAAACTTGGAGATCTATTCCAGAGTAATTGAAGGGTATCGTGTCCCTAAGGTTGGGTTTTGGATTGCATATCCATACTTAAGGGCTGAAAATAATACTTAAACAAAAACATTCCAGTCCTCTAATAAAAAGGCAAAAAAAAAAATGTTCAGACTCATACAGCATACATAATAGTAAGAGATAAACGATAACGTTTAGATCAGAAACAGTATTAAGCTGAGTCACAAAACATTTAGATAACTCATTAACACTGTCAGATTAAAGAAAATGTCTAATGAGAAGGTTTGGTATTTATAATAACAATTGTTATAGTTTAGGGAACAATAAATTATCTTGCACAGAACATTTTGGCAAATATAGGAATTACATGTAATTTTGTTATTAATATGGATGTCAGATTGTATTGTTATTTATGGTGAAGATGAGATCTAGTTAGGTTAATAAGGAATTTCATATGAGAACCTTATAAAGCAGAGGGATCCAATATAAAGAGGGTCTGAAATTGCACCACAAGCTCATTGGGCAATAGCCAAATAATAGAAATGAAGGGACTGTGAATCTTTCAGAACATGTTGGCAAGTAAAAAATAAGTGTGAACAAAAGGAGATGAGTCTGTAAGCAATACTCTTCCCTTATGCAAGGAGACAATAGGGGTAGGAAGACAGAGAAGAGGAACATGCAAAGGTTAATGGATAGATAGTTTTTGCAATATATACATTTAAAAATAAAACCAAAAGGAATAGATGACATGTTTATATTGAATGAATTGTCACATCTACTGAATGACCCTCTAGAAGAGTTAATTATGTCTATATTCAGGAATACTAGCTTATCTGAGGATGAAAGATTTATTAAGTATTAAGATTTTTTTAAGTAGAAATGGAAAAGTGGAAGAGGATGTATCAATAAAAATAAGATTTATTAAGGCATGCAAAGTAATCCTATTAGAAGATCTTGTAAAAGAGCTTAAACAGTCAAATAACAAGATAGATAACACTGTAATTTTAGATCATGTTATTCTGGGTCAGAAAGTCATAAAAGTATAAAATCATATTTAAGACTGCAGAGATTTTGGAAATTGTAGAGTGCAACCAAAGAGAAAATTGGGATTGCATGAAAATTTGACAATAAAGGGAGAATGATTAAGTTATAATTGGGAAAGGTATAATAAAATATATCAAATTATAAAGAACAAGTGTTACATTTAGGATATAAGCAAACACTGAAAAAGAGGTGGATACAAAAAAGTATAAGAGGACCGGAGAGAAAAAAGGGAAAAGAGGTGGGAAGTGATGGTAAGATAAATAATTAAGAATCAGGAAAAGAAAAGAAATATTAAAATGATTAATATGGAGATTAGTAAAACTGAAATGAGTAATACAAAAAAGGAGAAAAAGGATGAGGCAAAGGAAAAGGGAAGGACAAGTCAGGATGGAAGCAGTAAAAAATACTGAAATGGGAAGAAGTCAGAGAAATGAAAATTAAAGGAATGTGTTCTAAGTCAAGCAAAACAGAAAATAAATAAGAAAAAGGGAAGAATCAACTTGGGAATGAAAAGTGTATGCAAACTAATTTGGACAACAGATGGTAAAGAGTTGTCTAAGAAAGAGAAAGAAGGAAACAAGGCAAGGTAAATGGAATGCAAGAAAAAAACTAGAAATAATGACTGGAAAAATGGAGAAAAAGCAGAAAGTGCTCTGCATTTTTTAAAGATTAATGCACATTGAGTATGTGATTGTTGAAGACAAAAAACATCCAGTTATTTTTAATTTAATTATTCTACTGATATAACATACAAGGTTCTCTTCATTTTGAATGTCTTGAGATAACACTGCTCGCAGACCTACCTTTAATACATCACTATATAAGGCAAAGTATTTAGTAAAAAATGAGTAGTTAAAAACATAGAGAACCATGGATACTATTTAGTCCATTAAATTTTCTACCTGCCCCCAGAGATCACTGAACACATTTTTTTCTTCTTGTCAGATCTGCCAAAGGGCAGACAATAGTGAAAAAATAAGCAGTACTTGTCTGCAATGCCCAGCTAGTTGAAGGTAAACCTTAACCTGTCTTTTAGTAGATGGCACAGACCAGATTTGTTAATGGTATATGTCTTTGCTAGTTGTGATCTTGCCACCCATCTTCCTGTAAGGTCCCCTAAGTACTCAGCTTCCTCCATACCCAGTTTACTTCTCTAAGCATTTACAATGAAGACGGTCTATCTTACATATTCAGACACAGTCTGCACTTCTGGTAAGTGAGAGTCCTCTGAATGAATGTCTAAGAAGCCAGGTGAGCTGCAGCATATTGTAAGTGCAGCATAAATAGTTTATCCATCAACTCCTAAAAGGTGACTGTGGCTTAATGTAGACGAAGTGGCAACACTGGGCATTGAAAGAGACCACCAGTGGTTAGAGAAGTTGTTTTTTCTTTGAGGGAGCAAATGGTATTGACAAATACAACTTTGTCAGGTCCAATGTTGTTAAGTATCTGGTCTTTCCTGAGTTTTTGGCACTGGGATAGCTATTAAACTTTGAAATACTTTTCAGTTTCATAAATGATTTCAGAATCCAATAATCCACATTTAAGAACTAGCATTATTCGACTGCTTCTGTCACTCTGTCTCTCATCTTTTGCTTTATTTATGCACTTTTTTTCCACCTTATTCTCTTACTAATGACCTATGTAACTCTGGTACTCTTTAAGACCTCAGTTTAAGCTTCAAACTTCTTACTACCTATCCCTAACTTTTTTCCAAAATCATTCCAAGAAGTGAAAGGTCTCTAGTAAAAAAAAATGGTATTTTAATAAAATATATTTATAATATTGTAAAACAAAGATTTTGCAAGGTAATATGATGGTTTTTGGTAATTGTGACTATCTCTGAGTGTTGAGGCATGTGGAACAGCATTCAGTTTTAGTTTGAAAGGTTAGTACTGAAGGACCTACATTTTAACTCTGACATTTTAAGGGAAAGTTACATGGCTCTACATTTACACAGAACAGTTGTTTCAAAGTCTTAGGGATGATACATCTGTTGTTACACAAGCAGATAAGGAGGAGCAACAGTTATTTTGGGCAAAACAGCATCTAACAATGAAGCATTTAGACAATTGCAGGATGTAATATTTTACTGCAGACTATCTGCAAACCCTTCTTAAATATTTAAACAGGAACATTTTTTGTATTACTGTATGGAATTAGAAATTATTTCTTCAGATTGATATACTAATTGTGAATAATCAAAGAACATTCACCCCGGGGATCACTCCAGTGGCTCTGTTCGACAGAGGCAGTAGGAACTAAGGTCGGGTGGCACAATGCCAGGGTAATCCTATGGGCTAGGCTTGTAAAGGCTCTAGGGCAATTAGCCTAGTACACACCTATGAACACAGATATTTTATATGTTGCCAAAAATTCATAAGATATGAATTGACCCCCCATACACACACACACACCCACTGGGTAGACTAATTATCTCTAGGAAGGTGGGGAGTACTGAGCTGCCTGTTTGTACTTAGAGGAGTGGTTTAAGGCAGTAACTTGTAGTCTATTGGCCATTTTGGGTCATTTCCTGTCTTTTCCAGCCCCCTGCTATAAAGCGCGTTTTGGCGGGCTTTTCCAGCTATTGAGAACTCAGCACAGCTCCTCGTGGTGGCCAGCAGTGTTCCTCTAGCAGCAGAGACCAGAAAAGACTACCTTTCCAGATTTTAAGTATTTTTCTTGGCTTTTTCGACTTTTTGTGCCTTTCGACTACTGTTTCTGCTTGTTTTATCAAAGTTTGCACTGTTTTACTGTGTTTATAAGCTAAAACTGTTTACTGCACTTGCTAGTTTAAATTTTGCCTAAAAGTTAAACTACAGGCTAATACACTCAAGTGTACTAGCTTTTGATAGCATTTAGTTGAAAATCATAGCATTTATTGTGTTTTCTGCTTTTCTGTAAAAAAACTTGAAAAAGACAAAAAAAAATATCCTTGTTTTCCATACTTTCCTAACTAGTGTTCCAGAGACCAGATTTTGCTGATCCCTGGGCTTTGCCTTGGTTCCTGTGTTTCTCCATTTTCCTTGTTTGGTCAGGGGGAAGTTTCTTTACTCACCAGTGAGAGTGGGGAGTACTGAGCTACCTGTTTATCCTTAGAGGAGTGGTTTAAGGCAGTAACTTGTAGTCTATTGGCCATTTTGGGTCATTTCCTGTCTTTTCCAGCCCCCTGCTATAAAGCATGTTTTGGTGGGCTTTTCCAGCTATTGAGAACTCAGCACAGCTCCTCGTGGTGGCCAGCAGTGTTCCTCTAGCAGCAGAGACCAGAAAAGACTACCTTTCCAGATTTTAAGTATTTTTCTTGGCTTTTTCGACTTTTTGTGCCTTTCGACTACTGTTTCTGCTTGTTTTATCAAAGTTTGCACTGTTTTACTGTGTTTATAAGCTAAAACTGTTTACTGCACTTGCTAGTTTAAATTTTGCCTAAAAGTTAAACTACAGGCTAATACACTCAAGTGTACTAGCTTTTGATAGCATTTAGTTGAAAATCATAGCATTTATTGTGTTTTCTGCTTTTCTGTAAAAAAACTTGAAAAAAAAAAAAATATCCTTGTTTTCCATACTTTCCTAACTAGTGTTCCAGAGACCAGATTTTGCTGATCCCTGGGCTTTGTCTTGGTTCCTGTGTTTCTCCATTTTCCTTGTTTGGTCAGGGGGAAGTTTCATTACTCACCAGTGACAGTGGGGAGTACTGAGCTGCCTGTTTGTCCTTAGAGGAGTGGTTTAAGGCAGTAACTTGTAGTCTATTGGCCATTTTGGGTCATTTCCTGTCTTTTCCAGACCCTTGCTATAAAGCGTTTTGGCAGGCTTTTCCAGCTATTGAGAACTCAGCACAGCTCCTCGTGGTGGCCAGCAGTGTTCCTCTAGCAGCAGAGACCAGAAAAGACTACCTTTCCAGATTTTAAGTATTTTTCTTGGCTTTTTTGAATTTTTGTGCCTTTCGACTACTGTTTCTGCTTGTTTTATCAAAGTTTGCACTGTTTTTACTGTGTTTATAAGCTAAAACTGTTTACTGCACTTGCTAGTTTAAATTTTGCCTAAAAGTTAAACTACAGGCTAATACACTCAAGTGTACTAGCTTTTGATAGCATTTAGTCGAAAATCATAGCATTTATTGTGTTTTCTGCTTTTCTGTAAAAAAAACTTGAAAAAAACAAAAAAAAATATCCTTGTTTTCCATACTTTCCTAACTAGTGTTCCAGAGACCAGATTTTGCTGATCCCTGGGCTTTGTCTTGGTTCCTGTGTTTCTCCATTTTCCTTGTTTGGTCAGGGGGAAGTTTCTTTACTCACCAGGGAGAGTGGGGAGTACTGAGCTGCCTGTTTGTCCTTAGAGGAGTGGTTTAAGGCAGTAACTTGTAGTCTATTGGCCATTTTGGGTCATTTCCTGTCTTTTCCAGCCCCCTGCTATAAAGCGCATTTTAGCGCGAATTAGCACGATTTAGCGCGGAGTTGCCACTTTTGCACACTAGGGCAGCACCGGTTAAGCAGGTTTAAAATATTCGGGCTACCTAAAGTCCACTCTTCAAATTTTCCCTTAAAACTACCTTCCTCGAACTATACTACTGATCTAATCAGCGTATCCTATAACTAAAAAGATCATCTCTACTTGACTCCAAGTAGACTATTCTCTATCTGTTAAACCTAGCACTTGCTCCTACAGTACTTATTACCTTGATACAGCACTCTTGTCATAGATAGTACCCCAAAAAGGCAAACCCCCATTTCTCGGTCACCCATGTCCCCCGGAATCTCTTTTAAAGTTTTTTTGGTCTATTCCTTCTAGCATGTCGAGGGATCAGTTGCTAGTGTCCTCTCCTGCTCAGCTGGTGAACCTGGGAATATTGAGGCAATGTTACAATTGCCTCATGTACAGAGACAACCCTCTCCTCCTCCCACAAAACACAAATACATGCGAGAGATGCAACTATACGGCCAAACTGGAGGCTGAGCTCTCTCAACATAGGACTGGCAAGACCAGTCAGGAGGAGAAGGTTACCACACACACTATAGACCCAGTCTCACATAGTACCATCACAACCTCAAATCATACACATAAACACACAAAGACATACTCGGAGGCTCTGATAAAAAATCTACCAAAACAGCAGAGGCCACCAAAGCAGCCACCCAAACAACCACCACCTCAGAACACAACACCTGCAACACATAGACCTCACAGTCAGAGTGTCAAACAGTCACAGCCCTTAAGGCCAAACACAATGCCAGACACACTAGTCATTGGTGACTCCATAGTCAGACACACTGACGTCCCGCTCACCAGACTGAGTAAGGAGAAGGTCACAGTAAGCTGCCTGTTGGGCGCTAGAATCCGCCACATAACGCAAGCACTTAGGTCTCTCAACAGCAGGTACAAATACGAATCAGTCATTGTCCACGCTGGTGTAAACGACCTGAGACATACCTCCTTGGACTACATGAAAAGAGACATTGAGGAGCTCTCTGATTATGTAGCCCAGGCAGGTATGACCCTGACCTTGAGCAGTATCCTACCTTCACCAAGAATGATGCCACAATACAGAGATAAGATGATCAGCTTTAACAATTGGCTTAAACTCTGGTGTCATTCAAAGGGGATCCAATGTCTGTCTGCCTGGGATGACATGCTGGACAAGCCACGCTGCTTTGCAAGGGACGGCTTGCACCTGTCACCCTTGGGATTCCGGATATTGGCAAAGGCTCTTGCCACCCCCATAGTGCCTTTTTTAGGCAAGGCTCAAATTCTAAACCTACCACCCTAGAACACAAAAAAGAAAAAAAACTAAGGGTAATGCTGCTCAATGCCAGAAGTCTAAATCTCAAAATGCACGCACTCGAGGCCCTTCTCAGTATGGAGAACATCGATGTCTGTGCTGTGACAGAAACCTGGTTCAAGGCTCCTGAGAGCACCCCAGCACTATCAGGTTTTACCTCATATCATGCGTTCCGGCCCAAAATCCGGACAATACCAAGAAAGGAGGGGGGGTATCCATATTCATCAAGGACACCCACACCTCAAGACTGGTGGCAACGCACAATGCATCGGAGACCATCCAGGTGCAATTAACCATAGGCAAGACTGCTCTGCAAATTGTAGCATGTTACAGGCCACCCTCACAAACTCAGGAACCTCACATGGCCTTCCTGAAAACACTAGAGGGATAAATGTATCACCAAACACCATCATACTAGGTGACTTCAATTACCCTAATATAGACTGGGAACACTACTCAAGCCCAAACACCCTAGCCCAAAAGTTCCTGGAATTCATAAACTCAAATGCCATGGAACAACTAGTCACCATCCCCACAAGAGGAGAAAACATACTTGATCTCATCATCACGAACATGGGAGCACAATGTTCAACACAGGAAGTATACCCCTCACTGGTGAGATCAGATCACAAACTAATCTCGCTAGAGGTCCTCATCCCACCCCCACCTGAAATAAAAAAGACCACAGTAAAGAACTTCTCGAAGGCCGACTTCACACTTCTAAAGACTAGTGTGGTCTCCTTTAAAGCCCCCGAGCCGGCGGAAAACAGTACTGAAGCCGCTGAATCACTTACAAATGCCTTCTACCAGCACCTGCAGGACTGCATGGATAAGGCAATCCCAAGCAAAACAAAGACTCTTTGTACCAAAGGCAAGCATCCAGTCTGGTGGACCCCAGCCATAAACAAACTCTACAACAAAAGGAGGAAGCTACTACAAGATAGAGCAAAATCCTTAAAAGGTAAGACACCCTTGATCACTATAAGTAAAAAACTAAGAGCTCTCATAAAATCATCCAAAGCAAATTTTGAGAGAAAAATAGCTAAAGACTCAAAAGACAATCATAAGGCCTTCTTTAGCTATGTTAGAAACCTGGGAGGAAACTCCCAGATATGCTCAGAACTAGTTCAAAATGATGTGAAGATTACTGATCCTACAGACATTGCCAACATACTGGCTGACAGGTTCAGTGCAAACTGCTACCTCCCCCAAAAGGAGAGATATCTATACCAAACGATTGCAGCCCCCCAAACATCTCTAACGCCAAGTGAGAACTGCTCTCTCCAAAGCAAAAAACACAGCATCCATGGGACCTGATGGTGTCCCCGGCTGTGTGCTCCACGAACTCAACGAGGAATTAAACCCACAGCTAGGACAGCTGTTTAATCATAGTCTTACCTCTGGATACGTACCCAGGGAGTGGCGCACTGCAACTGTGGTCCCACTTCACAAAGGCGGAGCCTCCACCGACCCTGGAAATTACCGGCCCATTAGCTTGACAAGCCTTATCTGCAAAGCCATGGAGAGGATCATAATGGACCTCATAAACAAAGACATAGGGAATTTGCAGACTTTGGATCCAACCCAGTTTGGCTTTGTCAAAGGCAGATCATGCCTTTTAAACTTGGTTGACTTCTTTGAAACAGTCACCAAAGCCATTGATGAGGGAAAGGCAGTCCATACAGCCTACCTCAATCTGGCGAAGGCCTTCGATACAATACCCCACTCAGGTATCATTGAAAAACTCATCAGCTTAAATGTTAACCCATACATCACAAGATGGGTTGCAAACTGGCTGAGTGACAGAACCCACAGGGTCAGAGTTGCTGGCGCCATGTCAGACTCAAAGCCTGTCACAAGTGGTGTCCCACAGGGCTCAGTCCTGGGCCCACTCTTGTTCGGCATCTACTTTTCCGAAGTACAAGCAAACACAGGAGGGTTATGGCTGACAAAGTTTGCAGATGACTGCAAACTGGGCGCCATAGTAGAAAACACATCTGACACAGATATCCTTCAGAAGGGTCTCACAGAAACGGATAACTGGTGCCAGAGCCATGGCCTAAAGTTAAATGCCAAAAAATGCATAGTCATACCCTTCGGGAAAAACAAGGTCACCTAGCTACCAAATAGGTGGCAATCCACTGAGCACAGAAGAAGTTATCAGGGACCTGGGGACCCAGGTTGATAGTAGTCTGTCATTCGACACCCATGTAGCTAAAGTAGTTAGGAAGACCTTCTACATTGCCCACCTTATCATGAAGGGATTCTCATCTAGATCAAGGGAGGTCATAGTCTCCCTATACTCATCACTCATCAGACCAATGATTGAGTACAATGCCCCATTCGGAATGTATCTGACCCGACACTTGCAGCAGCTGGAGAGGCCACAAAGTTCCTCACCAAAAGGATAAAGGGTCTCAAAATCTCTCCTATGCTGCCCAACTGAAAGAACTCCAGCTCTATTCAGTCGCTTACCGCTTGCTCAGAGGTGACCTTTGCCTAACATACAAGGCCATGTCAAACCCAGATTTGATGAACATGCTTCACCTCAAAAAATCTAGATCCGTCAGAGCCACAAGGGCGGGAGACTTAAACCTCGACACGGCTATTAATAGGACGTGCTGGAGGGATAGATTCATCACCCAAAGACTCCCTATGCTGTGGAACAAAATCCCGGTATATGTGAGGCAGAGCACCTCGCTGGCCTTGTTCAAGAGAAATCTTGACCAATGGATGGGAGATCGCAGATATACCCCAGGGATTACCTCAGTGTCACTGCTCGACAGAGGCACAGCAAAATAATGGGTATAGTTCCCCATACTAAAGGGGTGGCGTAAGCCACAAAACGATGGGCTAGGCTTGTAAATGCCCTCGGGCAGATAGCCTAGTATGAACCTATGAACCTATGAACCTATGAACCGTTGTCTGTCTTTTTAGAAGTCTGTTTAAAATCCTTGCTTGTCCACATTTCAGACAAAATCAAGGACACATACATTTTAAAAATGAATATCTGAAATATACACAGAACAGTCTTGGTTCAATGTGACAATGTATGTTCAGAACCTTTATGCCTCTATCCCACATGGAGTGGTTTGGCAGCTTTATGATACTGTTTGGAGCAAACAGATACCAATTCCTTTGAATTTAATACTTTTTATTCATTTGGCAGAGATGGACCCGCTATATGCTGACCTTTTGATGTTTTTTTTTTTTTTTTGAGGTTGAGATGATTTATGCTGACACTAAAACAGATTCTTGGAAAAGTAGGTTATGTGGAGATGTTACTTTGATGACTGCTGGAAGGTATGGAAAGGTAGTCAGTATAATATAAAGCAGTTTTGTGAACTTTTAAGCTTTAGTTTGCATATTGAAATATCCAGCATTGATTTTTTAAATACTCAAATCACAAATGTTTTAGATGGCTCTGTACCTACACTGTATTTAGAAATACATTTTTTGAAAATATATATTTATCTGCTAAGAGCTGGCACCTTAGGCATATAATCAGAAATATTCCTAAGGCCCATATTTTATAACTTATGCAGATATGTGATATTGAAGTGTTTGATGGTAATGCAAATGATTTGAGACAAGCATTCCTGACTGAAGTTAAGATACATGACACACAGGAGAAATGCAACAACTGGTGAAACTTATGTCAAAAACGTATGTGTTATTTTTACAGGGTAGTACCACTCACCAGACACCACATTCAGACACTTCTAATACATTTATTTAACTACTTATTGAAGTAATACTAAGTCTGTCATGTGTTAAACATCATTTGTCAGTCTTATTGACAAATGATACATTGTCCTGCATTTTGCCAACAGAATACAATATTAGTTTCTTAAGAGAAAGATACAGAGCAAGTGTTTGTAAAATATAAAAATGAGAAACAAGTAATCTCTGTGGTATCCCTGAAGTCTCAAACAACCCACTAAACAAGTATAATGGGTCCAAAAACAAAACAGTATAAGAAACTTCTCTGTGTGGAAGATATACCTAGGTAATCACTGTAGCAAGGGTAGGCTGATAAAAAGTATATATGTATAGTTAGTATGCTTCTGAGGAAACTATTACTCTGTTATTTTTGTTTTATTTGGATTGCTTGTCTGTGTACTTAATAAAGGATTTTTGACTGGAAGCAGACTGCCTACCCTGCTTGGATTACTTTTGAATACTTAGTAATTCTGTACAATATTTCAAATTATGTATTTTTTTATTATTTGTTTGACTTAGGACGAGTTCGCTATTTCTACTACCATTATCTGATCTGATAATAATATCTTCCACACAGAGAAGTTTCTTACACTGTTTTGTTAAAATATAAAAATGAATACTATCCACATATGGAAGCTGACACATGTAATTGTGCCAAATAGTAGGAATTATTGAAAATGTAGTAACTTCAAACATATTTAGCAGGCTTTTTCATATCTAAAAATTGCTATGGCACATTTAAAATATGAAATTGCATAAAATGTGATTCTAGGTGGCTCATTTACATGGCACAATGCATATATGAGTTCTTTTATATAGGACAAACATCTAGGATGTTTAAAGAACACACTGCTCTACATTTAAGTAATATCACATAAGCCGTGGTGATGCAGCAGTAGCGTTACAGCAAGAGGTTCTCCCGTTCGATTCTTGGCTTGAGTGCCTTCTGTGTGGAGTCTGCATGCCCTCCCCATGGTCGAGTGGTGTTTGAAAGACATGCATGAATGGGCGTGCCTTCGTTGAAGGTTGGGCATTGGGCTGGCATCTCGGCACCATAAAAATCAATTACCAATCATTAGCGGACTGGAGTTCCGCTGTGGCGACCCCTAACCGGGAAAAGCCGAAAGAACAACAACAACAACATGCCAATGAAAATGTAGTGCACTTTACAAACTTTAATAAATCCTTCTGCTAAATTCATTTTTATTGGTCTAGATAGTGTTGTACCAGGGCCTATTATGGCATCCATTTACTGAAATCTGTTACTTACAAGTAAAGAACACAGATGGGAATGGTACATTATTTCCCCCTGGACTGAATGAACTTGACTAAAGTATTTGGTAAATTGCTATTTTTGAATATTGAAACATTTATATGAAAGACCT
>NC_056734.1:576915158-577042658 GCF_019279795.1 Protopterus annectens | reverse complement strand
TCATCATATGTCACATTTTTGCCTGATATGCACTTGTTTGCAATACTGTATTGAAAAAAAATCTTTTATTAATATTTCCAT
The DNA here is from genome assembly GCF_019279795.1 of Protopterus annectens. Taxonomy (NCBI): domain Eukaryota; kingdom Metazoa; phylum Chordata; order Ceratodontiformes; family Protopteridae; genus Protopterus; species Protopterus annectens. The sequence goes on along the minus strand of NC_056734.1, from coordinate 577,042,577 downwards.
CTAATAAAATCAGTTAAAGATTGCATAATACATTTAGATACCAGAATATCTTCTCACATTTGGTTGCAGCAATGCACTGAAAGCACTGCAGGCCTTCAGTTATCATCCTTTAAAAAATACTTGCTCATATACATTAATGAAATCAGGTAAAACAGAATACCACATTTACTACTTTATTCATGCTTACCAGTGGCTTCAACCAGTCTTGAAGGTCTCCTACTTCACAAGGTCGTATTTTAATCCATTTTGTCATTGGCTAGATAGGGAAGACATAATACAATTGCTGTTTATTTGTATTACACCTTTAAACCTTAACATCTCTGATATAACTACTTCTACTATGGAAGGTATTTAATTTACTGTTGTAGAAGCTTATTATGCATTTGTTTCAATATTTGTTGATAATGGAATTCCCATATGGCTCCAGTCTTCCCTATAATGCATGTCATAAGTAAATTGTTATACTTCTAGATGTGTGCACAGCTTGTCTGTTTGGGGTTTTGGTCTAGAATTTTTCTTTACCCTCCCAGTCTAGGCTCTACTTTAAAATGTTACAGTTTGCATGTAACAGTTTGTGAATTGTGTTCAGGCAGAGATTGTATGTACACACACACACACACACACACACACACACACACACACACACACACACACACACACACACAGCGAAAGGTAGCAATTCAGGAAGATTTGTGTTCCTTGCAGTTCTAACTTAAATAAAAGAAGTTTGTATTACAGATGAATGCTGTGCATACACTTCAGGACAATAACACATGCTTCGATAGTTTTACCTAATAACTCTAAGCATATAAGGGGATAGTTTAAAAATGTATACAGAAGTAATACAACTTGCCATTTCTCACTGTGTGCTGGTCATTCACTTGAAACTGTAAACTCCACCTCCATCCCCCAACCTCCACTCTCACTATGGTGTGGTGCCTGACAGAGTTCAGCCATCTTGTACATGCAGTTAGTATTGTAGAAGACATGGCTGTCTATTATACAAATAAGTATTTTCTGGCCTACACAAAAAAAATCCTTTCTTTACAAAAATGGTTTGCATGTACTTTAACTACTAACTAAGGGAATCCAATACTGTAAATACAATTATGTGGCAATGCAAAACAAATATATATATATATATATATATATATATATATATATATATATCTATATATATATATCTATATAAAAATATATATACATATATATATATATTTACTTCTAAATCACAAATTACCACGAGATCAAACCTCAGAAGACAGAGACGACTAAACTGAAATGTCAAACGCCTGAAGCTTGAAAATACCAAGTCCCACAATATTGAACACCAAAAATCAAATGGAACATCCCTACCCTACACCAATGCAAAACACCTTACAAACAAACAAATATTTGACATCAAAGCAACACTGACATACTTCATATAATTGTTACCTTGTGATTTTGCAGAAGGCTATGCCCCCTGCACCCCCCCAACATTAAATATACCAACTCCAAGTTCACAGTACATTGCAAAACAGGGTAAACTATGACTACATATTAAATATCCATGCCATACAATTTATACCACTCAATAACTATCTTTTACCTTTTATCTTACAGTTAAAACTTACATAAATGTCTCCACTGACACCAGAACCTTGGCACATAAATTCTGCCGCATTCCTTTTACGTATCTCACAGGAACTTTAAAGTGGCAGACAACAATTTCATCACTTACCAATTCACCTTAACATTACATATATATATATATATATATATATATATATATATATATATATATATATATATACATACATACATACATACACTACTGTACATTACATGTAAAAAGGAACATAGGAATAATAGTAGGCAAGTATGAAATTCAGCAACACCATAAATTAGTCAGACTGCTCATTCTCAGTCTCAATGAATGCCAAGCACAGAGGAAATAACATGATCGCTACTACTAATTTATGTTATACTTCAGCAAATTGAGCAAAAATAGAAAAATGTGTACAGTTTTCTAGTTGTGTGACCCAGTTGCCAGTACTGCTGTGGACCTCATTAAAAACTGCTGCAGCTCAGATGTACCTGTATAGCATGCTCCCTATGTTCACTTGGTAGGTAGGCATTGTTGATTGACTGTGACAGAGGCAGGACTGAAGTATATCAGGACATCTTCCTTCTGCTGGGGAGTGGTATCATGATAGGCTGAGATGTTGTAGGTCAGTATCAGTGGCAGCGATGTGCAGGTTTGTGAACTGTGATCCTGCAACATTAAAAAGTGGAGCAAATACCAACATGATGTGGGCTACATTGGATGCAGTGTAACTTATACAACAGTAATTTATATGTGCTCATGTACAGGGATGGTAGTAAAAGGGCAGCCAGTGTCTGCCTGGCAACACAGCACTGTAGACTGACAGGATCTGCAGCTACACACCTGTGAATATTTATGTTTGGTGCCTTTAAAGAGAAAGTGCACATGGGTGACTATGTGTATTGAACTAAAAGAGGGAGAAAATACAGTTGACAATCTCTTATGATCTGGTTATATAAGAACAGACTGTTGAATGGAATCTTGGAAGCTTTGAAAGTAAGAAATTAAAAACAAGTCATCATCAGTAGTAACCTCAGTATTTTTCCTCAAAATTCCAAGTTCTGACTTTTCTTATAAATGGAATCTTTTTACAAAGTTGTAACTATAGCAGTGCAGAAGGGGGCAGATGTCTTGGGCCCAAGCTAGTAGTAGGCATGGTCAGAAGCTGCTAATGGAAAGTGAGTGCAGTAGCAGCACTTAAATAAGAAACTGTGGGCGATATTGTGGCTTATTTGATGAGCTCCGATTCTCCTGCATTTGTGAGCGCAGTATGTTAATAACTGCAGCAAGCAGCAGCAGCTTGCTACAGTTACATTTCAGCACTTCAGACTTTACTCTTTAGTCTTCAGCTTTGGGAAGTCCATTTTTCCATACTCATGGTAGAGCTGGGTGGCAGTAATCTGTGAACTGTTCAATACACCAGATGACCAACTACAGCTCTGTCTTTATAAAATGTTATTTTCATTCCATTGAAATTGCTCTAAAGCTGAGGCTACACTTTCTTACTGTGACAGCCATGCTTGTTGCAGTTGTGTTGCTATGTTTTAAGCAGTGGTGCAGGAAAGTCTTGCCTTTAATGCATGCTCTATGGGTGAATTAGTATGTTGAATGCATAGTATCTGGAACTATGTGCCCTTTTTCTACAAGCCTTGTTTCATAAAGAATAATTTTTGGTGTTTTAGTATTCCATTTGCTTTTACATTTATGTTGTCCAAATATTTTATTGATATATTCAGAATAGGCAGCATATTTTAATACTATTTTTGTATTTAGCTTCCCTTTTTCATGTACTCTTTTGGCTAAGAGACACATATACCACCACACTGTACTTAAAATATGATCTAACTCCACGCATGAAATATGCCTAGCATTTCACCTGTATCAGTGAAGACACAGAAACATAGATGGTAATTCATAGTCAGGTTCTGTAGTATGTAGATAGCACTGATACCAGAATGAGCCACATGCAACCTGACACATTACCATGTTGCATTATAGTGCAATGCTCTCAAATGCACAACCAAAGATGCATGCAAAGGACTGCAAAATGAAATGCATATCAAATGTGGTAGAAATGATGTCCTGATGATATTGAACTATATGCAAGGTACGCATTGTTATGGGTCATAATTACACACAGAGAAAATTGCACATCCCTGTGCACCAGACTATAAATGGATAAAGCACACCAAACATGTTGCTATTTCAACAAGTATGTTCAGGGCCATAGCAGCCGTTATGTAACAGCATGCTGCAGTCAGAAGCACCACTGGTTTGTATGAGGTGCTTCATGTGCCAGAAAAACAGCACCATCAGCAGATAACTTACAACATTTCACTAATCAAGAGATTATTGATCCTGTAGGAAAGAATGGGACAATTGCAGAGATGTTGGGTAACATGCCTCAGCAACACCCACAAATGGAACTGAAGAAATGTGTGGCCTAATCACACCTGTAGTGACCACGGTATGCAGAGCTTCTTCTCTAGCAGCTACAGGGGGCTTTTAGAGCCCCGCTGCAAAAATGGATAGTTAACAGCTCTCCACCTCCAGAACGATTAACACATTCTGTGACATGATGCTTTTGTATGTACAGAAGCTTATATGGTTTTCTAGCATATGGCTGGAAGTGTCCACTGTGACATCACATTGTCAATTTCCAGGAAGTACTGGATGCCACAAATTACATACATGCAACAGTAAAGCACACCTAGTTTACAGGCTCATAGGTTTGTGCATAGGATGTGAACCGTTTTGTAGTGCACACGGGATCCTAACCAATGTGTGGACAGAGCACATGGGTATTTTGCATGATTCCCATCTGTGGCACACATCTCTGCCATATACCGTACAAGGCCATCTAGATGGCAAGTGAAGGCACTATGGCTAATGTCAAAGTATACAGCTGAATTTATAGTGTCACCATCCCCATAAGGTTGTTTGTTGAGGCATTAAGAGAATATTATTTTTTTATTTTGTGGAAAAAGTGTCATTATTTTTAAATTTATGTTATATTCACATGTAGCAAACCCCCATGATAATACTTTATTGCAGGTAAGCTGAAGTTCTGAGTTATAGCATCAGTATAGGACCCACAATGTTCAGTTGAATTCTAATACAACAAAACACATGTGCACAAACCTATAACATCAGAGTGTGTGCCTGTTTTCTCTTCTCAATACCCACTTCCACTGCCTTAACATTTTTGCGAGAACACTTCAGTATGATCCAGTCACTGCCTATAGGATGTCCTTAGCACTTTGCATGCTCCATAAAATGGTAGTGAGGAAGCAAACTGGGCAACTCAAAGATTCTAGTGTGATTAGAACACAGACACACACACACACACACACACACACACACACACACACACACACATACCATGGCCAGCAAGTAAACAATATTAATGCCACTGTCCAATGAAAGTTTGTGGAACATCAACAAACAGTGGACATCTCATTCCAGAAAGTGTCAGGTACAGTACATTGCAGTGCAGGTGAAACACTGATCTCTAGTTCCAAATTATGAGTTCTGTCAAGTATACAGTGACATGTAATGTTGCACAGATCAAACATGATGCATGGATCATACTTATATTATGCTCATGGTCAAGCCACTCTGAGTGTCAGGTATTTCTATACTTAACACAGAAGGAGAGAGGTACAGTGGTATGGATCATCATGACCCAGCTAGCTAGTGACCATGCCACAAATCTGTCTACACACTTTGTGTGAGGGGATATTTCATAGGACTCTGAGACAATTTCCTCCTGTTATGGGATTAGGGTCCCACTATGTGACTGTGCCTTGATGCAGAGACAGGAGTCTTGACAAGATAGGTATGCTGTGTTGTGGACAATTTCCTCCTGTGATGTGGTGGTGGGGGTCATTACATGACTGAGAAATGTGTCTTGGTGCACTAGGACTTGGGGTTTCCTGCCATAGACACTGTATGAGTGAGCAACTGTGATGTGGCTACAGTTGTCTTATGGGATGTCCTGTCAATAGAAGCCAAATGGGAAGATCTTCTACAACAAGGGATGACAAACTGTTACATGTATGCATATACAGGTGAAGACTGCATAATCTGTAATGCCCTCCCTTCCAGGGAACCCTTGGACTATACTCTCCCCCAGCTATGGACAACATTACCAGTGTGAGCAGCGATGGTGGACATGAAAGTGGTGTGTGCCACTGCTGATGTCAAATGACAGATCATTACTCTATTCTCAGCCTCCATGTCATCATTTATTTATTTTATATTTGTTGACCGGGTTTGTCCGACTGGGCTACAATTGCCCGTTTTCAGCGAAGGCCCAAGGAGAAAAGCTCCATCAGAAAAATAGGATTTTTACTTATTGAATACATATAGAATATATTCATCAGTACCACACATTACTGCATGACAGTGTCATACATTACACTGTGGCAAGTGAAATACACATAGAAATGCATTCATCAGAGGAATACATTCATAATTACATATTATATACATAATAGTGCAATAGTTACATAGCTGAAATATTTTACTAGTTATGTTTGTACAGTGATGTACCAAGAGGAGAAGATAAAGTAGTAAGTTTGTTTATTACAGGGAAGGAAGAGAGAAGGGAAGTAGAAGGTTATAGGGGAGTGTTTACGGGGGGATAATTGCATTGTCATGGATGATGCTGAAAAAAATAATGATTTCCATTATTTATTTATTTTTTATTATATTTGTTTACTGGGATAGTCTGACTAGGCAGACAGAAAAAATGTCAATTTTCACTGGAGGCCAAAAGAGAAAAGCTCTAAATATAAAGATAGAAAACTGTACATTTAAAAAGGGGTGATCTAAGTAGTCTAAATAGACTATCCAACATGAATTACACCTGATATAAGTGATAAGAAACTGATGATTTATGCAGCACAGAAATACAAGGAAATTAAACATTTACAGTAGCTTTTTTTGATAATTGTAATCTGACTACAACAGAAATCATTAACAAAGGCAGATATATGGCAAAATAAAGCAGTGCTTTTAGCAGTTAGCTGTGCATGTTGCTGTGCCCTTCACGTGGAGGACAAAGCTAAGTGACCGTATAGTATTTGAAGCTCCCTGCTACGTGTCCATATATGTGGATATCTGTCTGATATGTAACAGGGAAGGAAAGTTGGAAAAAGTCGAATTGCAAGCAGAAAAGACAACACATAGGAACGTTCAGGATGGAGAGGAGTACAACATTTTTTCTTTATAATGAGAGAAAGGCTGCTATCAATGTATTCCTCTCTCTCTTATACTTTTACTGTATCCTGTTAGATTCAATTCCAAAAAAAACAAAAACAAAACATGTTTACTCCTATGTTGATTTTTTATATTAGCTACTACTTTTTAAAATGCTGTGGCTGTAATCTACCTGTTTTAACATTTTTCTACTTATATAATATTAGTATGATGATGAAATGTAATCTATATACTCTCAAAAATGCTCTTGTAGTCTACTTACTGATTTGCTTTAATCCACTTGTATATTATCTGTAATAATGACTAAATCGTATATGTATTTACTGGAGGTTTTCTCCCTGGGCCTCTGCTGAAAAAGGGCTTCGGCTCAGTCTGACATTCCCAGTCAACAAATGTAAAATAAATAAATAAATAAAAGGAAGGGGGTATGGTGAAAAGGAAAGCAGTGTATGAAAGTGGTTTGAGGTAGTATGCGGTGACAGATATACATAGAGCAGCACAAGAAAAACTGTTTTTTCCACATAAATAATGCCACCGTACAATAGAAATAATCCACACCTGCGTGGGTAATGCAGGATTTAACCATGGTTTGTTTTGTTTACTCATTTAAGCTTTGCCCTCATGATCAAACTACACCAACCATGGGTAAATTTTGCATTTCCCACACTCAGTTGTGGATTATTGCTAAAATATTGTGCATGATCGTCTATAGATCGTGTCTTACACTTCTGCATATTAATGGTGTAACAAGGCTATATCTATTGGCACAGTTTTACTGTACAGATAGTCACACTTGCACAGTCTGCATAGGTTCATAGTCATGTGGTGGTCAAAGCATGACTCATTTGTGGAAAGTAAAGTGTAACTAATGGCACATAAGAGCTGCAGGTTTTGTTCTGGATAGTTCTTGTCTCTCTCTGCTCCCACACATTGGTGCTTAGCTGTAAAAGGCTTCCACATAAGTGCAGTTTATCTTTATCAACCCTAACTACAGATTTTGATTGGCAATTAAGATTGATTGTTCCACTTAGTCCATCAATTTCCCTGCATTTCAGATAAGGTGAAGAACTTGCTTAAACAACATCTTTTTACTCCACGCTTTATAGGAGCTGTCCCTGGCTCTAGACGGTTGTCTTTTTAAGAACTGTTTATGCATGTCCTATGCATTCCTGAATTATGATACTGTTCTCAGTTGTGCTACTTTTCCTAGGTAGACTGTTTTAATTGTCAACTACTGTTTGTATTAAATAAGACTTCTTTGTGTTCCATATGAGTTGTCAACCTTTTACATTCTAATAGTTTTTGTTTTTGATCATAATAAAATACTAATTGTTTCAATACATTTAAAACAAGCTTAATCCTAGACTTAATACCTAAACAAGTTTCTTCAAGTGATCATTGCCAGCTGATTTGATTTTAAATGATCAAACAGAAATTAATTTGCACTTGCCCATACATAACATTGCTAAAGCCTGGGCAGTGTGGGAGCAGACCTCTCAACCTCTTAGCCCAAGAAATCAAGACAAAGCCTAAAGTAACGGGAGTACAAAGGCCCAAAAATAGGTACAAATTTTAACTACAGCTCTTATAAACACAGAAAGTTGCTAGAATAACAGGATTTGTGTTACCAACTATTTTCTGAAGGATATGAAGTCTGAAACTCAAATGTATTTTATTATTTTAGTGACTTCAATACCCAATAATTTTCCAGAAAATCACAAATTGTATGAGGAACAGACCAAAAACATGACACAAAACTCTGAACATTTTACAAAAATCTGGACAATTGAGAGGTATGTGGAGGAGTGCGTTTGTGTAAGACTGTTATGTACTGTGCTAGGGGAGTATCTCTTGTGTGACCATGGAATTACAAGGGAGCCTGCTGCGTGTGTAGGTGTTTTAGATGTTTTGGTGTGATGGAACAACTGGTTTGCAGATGATCATGAATTGATTGATGGGGAAGCACTTGAAACAAAAATTTAGAATAAACAATAAATATCTTAGAGTGTGATCTACTCTAGAGGTATAATAAACATGCAATAAACACAAATTAAACAAATGTAAAGTAAACAAATCCTAAACATACAGAACAATGACAAAACTGATCTAAATAAATCAGCTCCAGTGGCATAGACTAAAAAAGCCCTAACTATGTCCTAAGTGATGCCAGTTCAAGTATCCCCTCTGGTGCTTGATAGACCTGGCAAGGCAAGGTGGGCATTCCTAAACTTCTGACGAAAACGGGGCAGAGTAGGATGTATACCCACACAATCCCTTAGAGGAATGGCAGTGATGGCTAGGTATACCAAACCACATTTATGGCCCAAAAATCCACATTTGGTAGTAACCCTTATTGGTGAGTGCACGGGAACATACATTCACAGTAGGAGGGTGTTCTGGGCCTCTGCAATGATGCATTTAGCTTGTGCTCGCAATCAGAGGATGAGAGTAGGCCACTGAAATGTTCAGGTAGCCTAAAGACCAGCAATGACACAACTCTCATAGTTGTCTGATTGACATCCCCCCAAAGGTTCTTGCCCCCCTCCCACATTCTGGGGAAATCTCACTATGGTGGAACAAATGATTCTGAGTCCAGTTGGGGAAGGCTCAGTGAATGGCAGATATAGATGCAAAAAGACCATAGGAGAAAGAAAAAAATGATGTAAATGAAGGTAATCCTTAAAGAAAATATGTCTTAGGGAGTTCTAACATTACTCTTCTGCCAGCTCAGATTTAACAGGCAGCAGAGAAAATTCCACATGTCTAAATCAGCTGCAACTGAGGTATTCAGAATGGTGCAAAATCCCAAGAGTTCCCCGCCTGATGATGACTGAGATCTGGAAAGACAGTAACAGCTCCTTTATGTAGGTTGAAAATATATCATGCAAGACAAGTGAAGCTGTATTCCAACGTGCCCACTGTTACCCGCCCGTGCAACATCTGTGCAAGGTTAGTATAGCAGTTTACAGCAGCTAATAAACATGCCACAGTTCTTTGCACTGCTTGCAGTTAACTGTATTTGTGATTGTCAGGGCTTAGGCAAATGACATAGCAGTAGTCCAAATACAAAGAGACCCAAAGTAAGAGCAACTTTGGAGACATCCTCAGGTGAAATCCTGTGTTTAATTTAAGCTATATTCCTAAGATGTAAAGAAAGAATTAAGAATGGCTGACATTTGCTTCCTGAGTGATAATTTATATCCAGGAAAACACTCAAATTATACAGCACTGGCACAAACTCCAGACTATTTCTCATAAATAACAGACAACATACTTGGTAGTATAAATTGTCTGGAACCTCCAATGTGTATGCATGAGATGAGCATTTAAACTACTTTATATCCACTCTTTCATTTAAAGCTACAAACTCAATATTTGTTCCCAAGCGGAGATTGAAACTTGATTATCACTTGCATAACAGTAATAACACAAACATGAACAGCAAGTGATCCAAGATGGCCGTTTGAGAAAGAGCATACTGTAGATGGTAGCCAAAGGATGAATTAATTGTCCAAACCATCCTTTGCATGACCTGAAAGGTTAAAAAAGAAAAAAAGTTAATGACTTGGAAGGAAAGACAACTAATGCATGTGCTCTCCAAGAAGATTTAATGATCAGTAGTAACAAACCAGAAATGAAAGATCACAGAGGACCAGTAGTGAATAACTACACCTCTCAAGCCTATTAGGTCTTATATAGCCGATCTACAGTCACATGATCAGATCCCACAAGCTTAATTCACAGATGTTTGAGAATAAAGACTGAGTTTTTTTTACTCACTTTATAATATAGTAAGATCATATTATGAGGGTGATGGCAAGTTCTGGGTACCCCTAAGAGAAACAGCTAGACATGCATTACATAGCCCATCAGTTACTGCTATTTCTCCAAGGTAAATTGAACTTGGAATGAGGATAAAACCCATAATCCCACAGCAATGAGTTTGCAAGGTGCAGTGAAATGCAGATCAATGTGATATCTGGAATCCCCAAAGTTTATATTGTTTGGTTTGATGATGAGGGACTCTAGTTAGTTTAAGTGCACCTCATGAGTCATGGGTATCAAACAGTGGATTCCGTATTTGGTTAGGATATATAAATTATCTTGTTAATAGTTAATAGGTGTCTGAGTTCAGTCTTTCTGTGCAACTCTTGAAGTGATGACATTGAAAGGAATATGGGCACACCACTACCTATAAAAATGAAACTGATAGCAGAGGATTGGAATGAGGAGTAGCCATTGGAAATCCAAGCAGGGAACTTGTGCTATCTGTGCAATGAAAGCATGTTTCATTGGTGATCCAGATGTCAATATTTTCCAGAGTCAAGATAGTTTCTATGGAGTGTAAAGTCTTACTGATGATTTTAGCACTCAGCAGCACTGTGTTTATACTGTTTTGGTTTAGACTGTTTGATGGAGGAGACTTACACTGCCTAAAAAAAGGGACCATGAGACTGGATAAAAATTCAGCCATATGAAAGCCCTGAGGAAAGACATGCAGACAATCCCTGGCAAAACAAATAGGCATGTTAACTATATTCTTCAAGGCCGATGTACATTGGACCCCCTTGGAATGGCACCAGTAGCTAAGCCAGTTGTTGAAATGTATTATCTTGTGTTAATACTGTGGCATTATTCTGTGAGAAGGTAGTATGGTGCTTAAGATTAGCTCATACCAACCTCAGCTGCACACTCAGGCAGTTCCATCATGTCTGTTTACATATAGTCTAAGGACGTGTATCTCAGATTAAGCAGAACCATGTGAATGATAGCAATGTTATATGTATACTTAGAGCAGAGGGACCAGAGTGCCCTAGTTAACCTGTCAAATGCCGGCATCTAAAAGGAAGCTCATCCTCATCCAATCTTTGCTTAGCCTAGTGTGAGGTGTGTCTGCGTGTCTGTCTATGGAATCACATTTCCATGTGTTTGCAGCTTGAGAAAGTAGCATTAATGGCTTTGGCCTGCCAGCTAGGGGATGTCTCTGTTAGCATTAGGTGGTGTTATTTTGTTGAAGGAGAGTCTATATGTCATTGAAAAATGTGTATGTTAGATCTATACCTTAGAAGCCTTTGAATCTGAGACTAAGATTTCTTAAGTACTTCAGCAAAAGAGGTGTTATTTTTTATGTGGCACCTTGGTCATAGGTGTGTGTGGGTGCTGGCAACCATGTGGGTACTGACACTTTTCGTGAAAGGGTAGCCTCCAGATTTATTAAATATCCATACCTCTAACACATGTACATTTATTGTGTGGCAGGTGTCAGTGGTAATCAGTATGCAAGAGGCAATCTATATACTGTCTAAGGAAAATAGTGCTACCAGGAAATCCAACTCGGCCATGGGGGGGCCCCTTTTCAGTGGTAGTTGGGGAGAAAATTTTCGAGAACACACAAAACGCAAGTTTACAAGTTAGTTAATTCAAACAGGATGCCAAATAGCATATCATAATATGAGATTGCATGTAACAGAAGCACAGAGACACAGTTAGAAGTAAACAAACAAAATTGTATTGAAAGACACACAAAGCAGTGCATTATATATTCCTTAAGGTAAATTATACCTCAGTGTTTCTACATGTTTGAGAAGCTAGGAATCATAGTTGCCAATAGAGACCTGCTGCTAGTAGGAAATCAAAATTAGTATAGTACTGGGTACAATTAACCAGGGGACAGGAAGAGTGACCTTGTCAGGAGTTAAACAGGCGACCCTGGAGCTTGATTTAAAAAGTAGGAGTGTGCTGTATTTTCCTGGTATTTGAAGGGAGATTACTGCATAACTTGATAATATAGCTAAAGTAATGAACACTACCATGTGAGTTGTGGGAGTTCTACTGACAGACTAGGAATCCGTGCCTTTGGAGCGAAGTTGGTGATGTCACTACAGAGGTGTAGTTAAGGATGGATGTTTGATGGGCTGGGAAAGCATGTTGAGGGAATGTTTTAGTTGTATATAGTTTAAATATTTGTTGTGTTCCAGCCAATTAACATATTTAAGGGCATTGCTGTTGTCTGGTTGGATGGGGTAGTTTGCAGCAAACTAAGCTATCTGATACAGCATTGCTGCAGTTTCAGCAGTTGTCCATACTGAAGGCCGGTGACAACAGGAGTAATATAAGATAGGCTGACCAGCAGATAAACAGAGGCAGTAGTTTTATGGTCTTCAGTTGTGAGGTAGGGTTTTGCCTGATTGAAGGTGCCTAAATTTTGATTATTTATGCATCTATCTATCAAGCCATATATTTATATAGCTAGATGTATAGATGCTATCAAACCCCCAGTTTATATTTTATTTTATTTATTTTTTTATTTAACATTTGTTGACCGGGCTAGTCTAACTGGATATATGTCCATTTTCAGTAAAGGCCCGGGGAGAAAAGCTCCATAAAGAAAAACAAAGCAAATAATAACAACAATAGATACAATTCAATTACCAGACAAAACATAGCTATTTAAATGGTAATATGGTAAATCATGATAGATTACAAATCAAGTTTTTTTTTTTTTTTTTTAACCGAGCAGTCATAGAAGAATAGAGTATTTAGAAGGGTGTGAGACATTCCACATATATCTACGGTGATTCCAAGGAGTTTAGTACTAGCAACAGTATCTGGTGTTACTTTTTAGTCTACTGGACTCACCTTAACCTCCATGGACTCAGTATGACCCACGTATGGAGCCAATGAGGAGATTGAAAACACCAGTGCAGTTCTGTACTGCTGTCAGGAAATGTGCCCTAACCCACCACTCCACAGCAGCCTCGCAAGCTCCATTATGGCTGCCTTCAGTTTATACAAGCACATTCCCATTCATGTGAAGCCTCCCAGCAAGCAGAATACTACATGCAATGCAGAGTTCATCAACCTCTTAACACTGCAACATTTTTTTTTGAGTCATTTAATGTACTTTTATGTAGGAAGAGCATAATATTAAATACTGTGTTTGAGCATTGCAAGCATTATTCAACAGGGCAGTGGGATGGTGAGATTGTTGTATAGTTTGTTGTAGTTCAGCTAGGAAAGCATCAGAGCAGATAAGGGTGGAACCATCTGTAGACTGGATAAGTGTATGTAGTCCAGAGGCAGTATAGTTTATTTATGAATACGTTAAATGGTAGAGGGCCATATAAAGACTCCTATGGGACACCTACGTTCACTGTAACATAGGTAGAATAAGCATTTTGTTGCTTAACATGTTGAATTGAAATTAAATACATTAGATAACCTTTCAACTGCATTACAGTTCCATTAAAATAGCAGAATTTTATTTGGAAAACCATTGGGAATCCTTTGGAGAGGTCAGCAGGGGATGGCAGAGACTAGTCTGCTGTTGTCACAGGTTTGTGTACTGTACTAAGTCATGGTAACACGGTTGTAGTTGAGCTGTGGTGAGAACTGAGTCTGTGCTGTGCAACAGAGAGGTCATTCTAAAGTAAATATCATATACTCCGTGCTGTGTAAGAGAGAGGGGGTTATTATCAAGTAGATATTATGGAATCTGTGCTGTGTAAGAGACAGGATATTATTATCATATAGATATCATGGAATCTGTGCTGTGTAAGAGACAGGAGGCGATTATCATGTAGATATCATGGAATCTGTGCTGTGAAAGAGACAGGATGTTATTATCATGTAGATATCATGGAATATGTGCTGTGTAAGAGACAGGAGGTGATTATCATGTAGATATCATGGAATCTGTGCTGTGAAAGAGACAGGATGTTATTATCATGTAGATATCATGGAATCCATGCTGTGTAAGAGACAGGATATTATTATCATGTAGATATCATGGAATCCATGCTGTGTAAGAGACAGGAGGTGATTATCATGTAGATATCATGGAATCTGTGCTGTGTAAGAGACAGGAGGTCATTATCATGTAGATATCATGGAATCCGTGCTGTGTAAGAGATAAGATTCTATTATCATGTAGATATCATGGAATCCATGCTGTGTAAGAGACAGGAGGTCATTATCATGTAGATATCATGGAATCCGTGCTGTGTAAGAGACAGAAGGTCATTATCATGTAGATATCATGGAATCTGTGCTGTGAAAGAGACAGGAGGTGATTATTATGTAGATATCATGGAATCTGTGCTGTGAAAGAGACAGGATGTTATTATCATGTAGATATCATGGAATCCGTGCTGTGTAAGAGACAGGATATTATTATCATGTAGATATCATGGAATCCATGCTGTGTAAGAGACAGGAGGTGATTATCATGTAGATATCATGGAATCTGTGCTGTGTAAGAGACAGGAGGTCATTATCATGTAGATATCATGGAATCCGTGCTGTGTAAGAGATAAGATTCTATTATCATGTAGATATCATGGAATCCATGCTGTGTAAGAGACAGAAGGTCATTATCATGTAGATATCATGGAATCTGTGCTGTGAAAGAGACAGGAGGTGATTATCATGTAGATATCATGGAATCTGTGCTGTGTAAGAGATAAGATTCTATTATCATGTAGATATCATGGAATCTGTGCTGTGAAAGAGACAGGAGGTGATTATCATGTAGATATCATGGAATCTCTGCTGTGAAAGAGAGAGGATGTTATTATCAAGCACAGGTTATGGAATCCATGCTGTGTAAGAGGGAGGCGATTATTATCATGTAGATATTATGGAATCCGTGCTGTGTACAAGATAGGAGGATATTATCACGTAGATAATGAGGAAGATGAGTCTATATACTTTTAAAGGATTTTATATAGAGGAGGAAGTATAGCTGTGATTCTATAGTTACTCAGCTAAGTTGATTTGCTGCCTTTATATAGAGGTATGATACAAGACTGATTCCAGTTTAAGAGAACATGGGACTCTTTAGATCTGTTGAAGACAGTATATGCTAATACTCTGGTTGTGAGTTTAAGGTATTTAGATTTAAGATTTTTGGCAGTAAGGGCAGTTAGTTTGATCAGTATATATATATATATATATATATATATACATATATATATATATATATATATATATATATATATATATATTTTTTTTTTTACAACTAAGAGAGAAGGCAGGTCTATGCGAGGAGCTGTGGAGAAGATGGGAACAGGAGAAGCAGAGGCTACAGCACGGATGAAGTGAATACTAAAGGAACAGGCTACTTCTAACATATTTGGCACTGGCCTGGATTAAGAGGTGTTGGCTAATTTTAAGAAATTAAATAATAGATGTTGACATATAATGTTTCTTTTCTCTCTTTTTTTTCTGGCTTTCATGAGGGTTTTACTTGGTTTTAAAGTAATCTGTATTTTTGATAATTGTGGGGCATTTTAATGTATCAGGGTTTTCAGGCTCTATCTCCTCTCCTTATGAGCTGTTTTGCTTTGTGATTAACCAGGGGATAGGATTGGATTTTAAACATTTGTTTTCGATTGGGTGTTGTTTATAAAGGATGTTTAGGAATATGAAACTAAAAGTTTGAGTTAAAAGACATAGGAAAAGATATTTTAGAAAATATAAACTGCATTTCCCTAGAGTGGCTATGAAGTTAAAAGGGTAAAAGTCAGTAAGGTTAAGGACTAGTTTATACTGTATTATAGCTATTGCCACATTTTCTAATAGTGTATGCAGAATGGTGATTGCTTGGGGAGTGAGAAATTACACCAGCTTGCTGAATCCTTTCTGGGGTTAGTGGTAAGAATCCATTTAAGAGTGCATGATATATTAGTTGCCTTATTATGCCTGGTAGGTTCATTGATTAACTTGTGTAATAAGCTAGCGGTTTAAATAGTGAGTGAAAACTAATTTTATTGCTTTTGTCCAATGATCGTGGTGCTCACAGAGTATAATGATTCCATGGGCAATAGCTGTTGTGATCTAGGACAGGCCATCTTCAAAAGTGCTTAGGTTATTGATTGATACATTATTGATTTAATTAGGATTTTTGATAGTAAGCTGATTAAGGCTTCTACATCACTGAACAGAGGTAAGTCTTTTGGATGGTGCTGGAACTAATGTTGCTTTGAATAAATGATTGTAAGATCTAGAGTAAATGATAGCAGCACCTCTAGCTCATTTAGTCTTGTGGTCCAATTTAAAAAATGCTATACCTCTGGAGAAGAATTTCTTCATCAGAGATGATGGGTTTCAAGCAGGTTAAGACCAGAATGCTAGTGTTATGTGGGCATGTACTTTGATTATTTGGTGACAGGGGCTTTGAGTGTTTATATTAAAGAACTTTAAACTGGTGAAGATAGAGGCATTTTTGAAACACCAAATATAAGTTGTTGAAATTCTGATGGATGCCCCTACAAGTGGCAGCAACAGGAGTTCTTGGCCCTGCATTAGGCTGCATGTTCCTTCATGGGAAACATATTTATTTTGAGTAGAGACTACGTAGACTTTACTAGATGTATGTGACAGATATCTAGCTCAGTGGAAAACTTGAGGATATGTCTTGTAAAGGTCTTGGAAAATGCTGATAGGATGATGTGAAATAATAGGGTGTGGCAGTAAATGGGGCACAGAGATAGGCAATATATGAAGCAAGAGGATGTGGTAGGTGGTGAAGTGAGCTAATGTGAAAAGAAAACAAGTAAATATAAAAACAGAATATGCATGATTGTA
Source organism: Protopterus annectens (assembly GCF_019279795.1). Taxonomy (NCBI): domain Eukaryota; kingdom Metazoa; phylum Chordata; order Ceratodontiformes; family Protopteridae; genus Protopterus; species Protopterus annectens. Next base: position 577,025,179 of record NC_056734.1, on the reverse strand, counting down.
TGGTTTGTATGCAGCAGAGAGAGAAGGGAGAATTTAAAGAGGGACAATGTAAATATTAGACATGCTTGGAGGATAAAGAACTTGCAGCAGTCTGAGTGTAAGTTTGACAGTATTCAGGTAGCTGAGTAGAGCAGTTGTGGTAAAAGGTTGATATTGCTTGATATTTTAATTAACAGGAGTGGAGTAAAACATTTTTATATGTGGAATGTGCATAGATTGTCAGGTGGGTGTAAATGATGTAGAAGACTGGTGTTGACATTGTATTAATAATGAGAGCAGTAGACAATAAGAGGAATTAGTGTATTTGATCAATTGATTTGAGGGAAGCATAAGAGTAGGTAAGGGGGTGGGTGAGAATTGGGATAAGGTAGATAAGTGCAATGAAACTGAGTTCAGTGATGCTGAGTGGAGCAGGGCAAGACCTGGTAAAATACAGTGTCTCCTCAGAAAATGATCTTAGTGTAACAGGAGACCAAATAGTTTAACACAGTTAAGAGCTACTGGTCTTGTCAGTTGGGTTAACTCTTAGGGTGTTAGAGAGAGAGAGACCCCCCCCACCCCACTTTATTGCTGTGTGGTAACCTTAACCCTGTCACTAGGTAGATAGATAGATAGATAGATAGATAGATAGATAGATAGATAGATAGATAGATAGATAGATATTATGTATACATACAATACATACTATACATACATAATACCAAAGAAGTAATTAAACAAAATAGATAGAGGGCTGAGAAAGGCATAGTCCAAAAGTATTTGCCCTTTAACAGTGACTTGGTATCAAGGGCAATAGCTCTCAGACAGAAGGAGAATCAACCACAGTGAAGGAAGACCTTGAAGAAAAAGATGGAAATTGTTCCTTGCTGAAGCATCCAGAAAGATTGCAATATTTGAAATCTGAGCAATAGACAATGTCAGTACTTACGTATTATTGCAACCACATTTTGCGATACGGTATATGTTTTTGACGTATACTTTAATAACAAAATGAAGTGTAAGCAGGAGGGGTAAACTATTATAAAGTGTGCTGGGATATTGGTGGTACTTTTTATAAAGGATTAGCACGTACAGTTTTAAGAGTTGTGGGTAGCGTGGTGTAAAGACAGTGAGCATTTAATTCAGTGATAACAGTGGTTGCATGTGTACATATGGTGGTCTAAAAGGACTGTGGAACTTAACGTACGATGTGAGGAGCTTTCCAGAGATTTATTTTTCAGCTTTACCTTGTTATTTTTGGACTTATTACTTAAAAGAGGAAATGAGACACAAGTCAGAAGGATTATTCTTCATGTTTACCTTATTTTAACTGAATGTTTTAGTTGAAAAGAAAAAAAAAACTGGGCACATGCAAAGTATTTTAGGTAAAGTATTTAATGGTTAAAGTTTTTCAAAAACAGTATAGAGTAAATGGGACACATGCAATTTAATTTAGGTAAAGTATTTAATGGTTAAAGTTTTTCAAAAACAGTATAGAGTAAATGGGACACATGCAATTTAATTTAGGTAAAGTATTTAATGGTTAAACTTTTACAAACAATATAATGAAAAGTTCTTAGGAAAAATGAAACATAATTTAGTAAACATTGTTATAAGTAGACATACTGCTTTGCTTTTATGTATTGATGCATTTCTTTTTAGTGCAATGTCTGTTTTAATTGCATTGATTTTAGTATGTCTTACGGCTCCAGAGATATGGATTGTTTAGTTGGTGTTGTAATGCTTTTCTGTGTACAAAGCAGAGAAGACGTGGATTGCTTTGACAACATTTGATGGCACAAGAAAAGGAATGCATATGAAGTAGTATGGGATATGCTTAACTGACATGAGTTGCTAGCGATAAAACGGGAAACCTATTTTCAACACTTATTTTCTCAGCGGTTTGAATGGCAAGCATTCCTAAAACTTAAAAACATTACAGAAAGCATGTTCTTAAACTTTATAAGTTTATTACTATTTCTTCACCTAAACAGAAGCAACCAGCATTACCACAAAAATGTGGTTGCGATAATACGTAAGTACCACAGTGTCTTACAAAAGAGATAATTTACAACATTTAAAATGTCAGTATGCCTAGCCATTTAAGCAACTTTAACAGCAACTTCCTTGACTGTAGGATAAAACTACATTATTAGAGATGTCAAAATCTCAGTATTCTAACTGTCCCAAAGCAGAGAAGCACTTCACACACCTTAACTAAATTAACCAATAAATGGTGAGTTATTTAAGGATACTGCTCCTAGAACTGACATGATAAATAGCATTGGTCTTCCATGAACTAGAGTAAGCAGGGCTGTAATACTCCATTTCTTATCATTATGAGAGAGGAATGAGAAATACCAAGCTTCTCTCAGGAAGCATCATCAACCTTCAGTCAGTCAAGCTTCCATTGTTATATTTTAAGATTTTCAACCACTATTTGCTGAGAGAAGGACACCCGTCACTTCACTTTGTGATCATCTGTTGCAGAAGTGAGTTCTCTCTAGTTTCATTTATCCTGCTACAATATAGAACACGAACCTAACTCATTCTTCCAATACTTCAGTGGATTTTGATTATGAGATGGGTTCCTGAACCTAATTTCTCATTGGCAAAAAAATATTCTTATCCCGCAAACCTGAGAAAGATGTACCAGCAGGAAATAATTACAGATCTTGTAATCTAAGTAAAGATTTGGGGTAACAAACTTGCTAACAATTACTTATTTGGATACTTTTCTTGGCTATTTCATAAATGCCAGCTTGGATTTGTGCCATCCAAAAGTATTCTTGCTGTCAAACAGATGCATCAAGCTCTGTGGACCTACATCCTGCAGATCCAACAGTGGTATAAAACTGATAGATATTTTCATTCAATAGAAGCATCATTTGATTCTTTAAGCAGACCATATATATTTTATATAAATCAAAATGTATCTGTCAGACTCACTTCATAGTGTTATCAAAATATTAGTCTGTAATATGCCCTACAGCTTCAAGCAAAAGAAAGGCACCAGATTATCTTATTAAATATAACTCTGCCTTTGGTATGACTTATAACAAGCAAGCCTCTACTTGTATATAAAGTAGTTAGCTGGGTATTTCTAATTCTATGACAACAAACAGGTTTGTGAATGTTTTTATTCACAGTCCTTATATTTAGTGAAAGTCTACTGATAGTGCTCCATGTGGTAGCTGTAGGAATGAGTCTCTGCAGACATCAACCTTCTCTGTAATGGATTTACTTCAGTCTGTACTATTTACTTGGTTCAGTTAATGGCATTGTATATCATCAGTTCAATGACATCAAAACTGTTTCAGTCTCTTCTTTCATAAGCTGTTATTGCTTATTATTTTAACTAGTATAGGAGCCATAAACAACGCTATGTGTTTCCGGCCAGCCTTGTAAATCACAACAATGTGGGCACTGACCTGACACCCAATAGCTTGTCTTTGGTTGGACACCAGGCTGGGAATTAACTGCTCTACTTTGGTTCACTGTGGTCACCTCTGCTTTAGTCCCCTACACTACCCCATCCCTACTACCCCTTACCTCATTTCCTTTATTCTCCTCAGCTCTATCCCCGACTTCTACCAGCCAACAATATTCTTCTCTGATCTTTATGACATGGACATTCTCATAAGTAACTAAATTCCCTGTTTGTGTCTGTTCACTATCTCATTTCCTGCAGTTTTCCCCTGACCACTCTTCCACTTTTCAGTATCATTTATCATTCTGTCTCAATCGTTCACTTTGTAATCCACTATAGTGCCCCTCCAACTCAACTGACTACACTAGTCTCTGAAACCCTTCACTGTTACAAGCAAGGGTCATTAAGATGGCAAAACAAATGCATCTTCTAGTCTTACTTGTTATTCATTTTCTTCTATCTGTACTCTTTTTTTTTTGCTTTCATGCAACTTTTATTCCACTGTGCAAATCTAAATGAAAATTAGAATAATTAAGACAATTTATTAGCTCTTGTATTTTTTTCTGGTAAATTCAGCCTTCTTTGGCGATCCACTGACCAGCATGCCCCCTCTTCCTTAAGCTTTTCATTTCAGCTGCTGAGGACAGCTAGAGCTTCTGACCCGCCAACCCTAAATAAACCACTGCATGAAAGGAGATTTATGCCTGCATCTTGGCCACATTTAATTCTTCAGGCACAGTTAACAAACCTTTTCTTTTCTTGTACAGAGCATCCAAAGTCTTCCATCAGTATGGTTTGTTGAATTTGTGTTTGTTTCAACAGAACCACTGTGGTGAAGCAGACATGGAAGAAGGTCAATACGTCTGATCAACTTGGTTTCCCTTTCATACTTCACCTCTGAAATATCTGATCTGTTTTTGCCAAAACCCAGCTAGAAGAACATTTTCTTTCTTTACTTAAATCTGGCAATATAACAATGTAAGTCTGAATCTGAATTTATTCTGATATTGTAAGCATTCTTATATTTTCCCTTGGTATCAATTTTGAAAATCATCCATCTTATCAAACTGCTCATATAGCTGTGTTTTTAAGTCTGCTAATTCAGTTCATTGCCATTATGGCTTTGAGCAGAGTTGTGACATTTCTGAATCTGTTGTATATTACTAGAAGGAAAGTGCTGCACTTAAATAGTTAATGTATAGCAGGAATGTTTGGAAAATATACTGCACATACAGTCTGCAGAAAAAATTGTTTTAATGTTCTTTGTCTGCTTACCCATGACATTTATGCTTTAAAAGAGCTAATACACCGATTAAGACACCAAACATGAAGAAAAGACTTTTAACATCAGGTTCAGGACATGAGATTAGATGCAGGCTGTGTTTTACTGGACTCCGTAACCACTATCCACTTTATAATTTCTTGTTTCTGTATGTCACTAACAACTGCAGAATTAGCCAAGGAATTCCTAGTTCCTTTTCTGTCTCCTGTATCAAAGTTGTTTGCCAGGCTATGATTTCACTTTCAGATCATATGTCGATAGCTTAAGTAACACAGTTTTCAGTCTCAGAGGTGGCTTGTAGAAGGGCTGTCTGAATATATTTACAAAGTTATGTGGTCTCTACATATTATTGGAATGTCTCACATTATTGTTTATAAGCACTTTTCTATCTGATTATATCTCCTCTGTGAATCTCTAAACACTCACCAACAAAAGCCATCTGATCTACCCTCCCCTAGGACTACAGCTCCTATTCAGTTCAGACTGAAATTTAATTGGAGTACAAATGGCTTGCTCACATCACAATAATTACGGTTAAGAGTATATCTGTAGCTAGGGTAAACATTTTAAAATATTCCCCGATTCCAGATGGACTCCCAGACAGCATCCTTCTGTAGCAGTTTGCTTAGAAGCTTGGTTTTCTCGGGTCTATATCATAACATCGAAGTCTTATAACTTTGAATGTTATAATATCGATCCCAGTAGAGCGAAACACCAGAATACCGAACAGTCAGAATAGCGAATCTTCTCCCTGGGAAAATTTGTTGTTTCGATAAAAATACACACAACACAAGCACACCAAAATAAATAATCCACACAAATACACAGACTTCACAAAACCCTACACTAAACCATACATACACCACTAGCTATCCACTTACCTTACCCCAACCCTAACCCTAAGGTCCGTCACTATCGCACACTCACCTTACCCGTTCCCTAACCCTAACTCACCTACCCCACCCTAACCCTCATGTCCACACAGTCGCACACTTACCTGACCCATGCTCTAACCCTAACTCACCTAACCCGCACCTAATTGCACACTTACCTTAACCTGGTCCGTAACCTTCGCTCCACAGTTGAGGAAATAGTGAAGCTGTAGAAACAGCCCACTGAATACTTTCCCTAGGAAAGTATTCAGTGTTCTGCAGCTTCGCTATTTCCAGCGTTCACTCTACTGGGTTCGATATTATAACATTTGAAGTTGCTAGACTTTGATGTTTTAATATAGTCCCGGTTTTCTCAGCTGTATTAGGCACAAATTTTGCAAGATGCTGCATTATCCTCCAAAAAAAAAACTATGATTTCTGATAACATGTTATATTGACATTTCCAAAATTGATGAGATTTTTCTGGATCAAGTTTAAATCTTTCCCAAATGCCACTTTGCTTTTTACATTTGTCTGTATCAAACATTAGCTTTTCTTAACCTGATCTTCTGCTGTTCAGTACTTTGTCGTGGCTGAACTCACACAAATAGAGCATTTATTATAACACTGCCCAAGCTTTCAGTTATTTGAATGCCTTTTTGGAACACCTGTAGGGGTAAAATACTATCTCATGGATGTCTAAGGAATCTGTACCTTTCTAATGACATAGAAACTAATTGCATCCTACGCAACTATTCTCAGCAGAGAATCCAAGTTACCATATAGCCTGTAAGAGCATACATACTCATTTGTAGAGAAGAGTTCCATTGTCTCCTGAGATGACTATGCCCATCAACAACTTTGCCAGACCTTTTGTTGTGTTAAATATCGCACTCATGGATCACAAAATAAGCTGCACCTGTAGCTTAGTATGTATGCAAGTATACTAAGGAAGTTAATTTCATATATTTAAAATATGAAAAAAAAAACATTTTTAATGGGCTCTGATCCCCACTTTGTACTTCTGTGACACCTTTATCCCCAGGAAGTCATAGCAGTAAATAAGTACTGCTGAAACTTTGACTGCCTCCAGTTTTCATTGTGTGATAATTTATCTCTTGACTCTGTGTAAATAAAGAGCGCACTTTTACTTCACTGATGGCACTGAGTGAAACCTTAATGCTGCTGCTGCTCTTCTGGCTGACGTTTAAAGCTGCACAGCTCCGCAGTCATTTGCACCTCTGCTGTTTAATGTTGTATACAGATATAACCATGTAAAAACAGCAGAGATGTGAAAGTTCCCCCAATCAGGGCCACTAACAATTGTGATAAGCAGCCTTGTTGAACCAACTGCTTTCCACATTTAAAATAAACTTTTCAAAGAGACTACTTTAGCTAGCAGAAGTTGCCACATGTGATTGAGAGGAACCAGGAAGAATGTTATTAGATCTAGAGCCCACCATGGAAACCTTGAGAGGTATTTAAGTATGTAATATACCAGGTAATTTTATCAAATAGATGTTGAGAATATGTGTGCAGCATGACAAACATATCAAATGGCTGCTGAGAATATATTTATAGGATGACTGCATGTGTTTTGGTTAGTGTGTGTGGATGCATAGCTCTTAACTATCCTTGATGTTGCAGAATGTTCCTGAGATTGACAGATATATTTCATATACTCCTCATAATGCTGAGTGTAACAAACACTAAATAATGACAGACATTTGAGTTTCAGACTTCATATCCTTCAGAAAATGTACATAAAACTTGTTATTCTAGCAACTTGCTAAACAGGTAAGAGATGCCTTAGGTGTTGTCTGCAGAGTCTGGCTTTTATGTGTGGACATGGTGCTACAATGAATGCTTTTCACTTTATGTGTTTGACAGCAATGAACTCCGAGTGGCCATTACTTTCATATATATATTAATTCATTTGATTTCAATCAGACATCTGAGGTATACATAGCCAATAAAAACACTGTAATTGGTGGGCACATCTGTGTGTGGAGGGTGTGCAGGGGAGGTGTAATGGATTCCACTGTACTCATTTGACAATGATAATTTGGCCCCAAAAAGCACTAAATTAGATAGAGAAGAAAATAAATCATCGAAGTACATATAAAAAACAGTGCATAGCAACATTATATATCCTTCCATTGGAAGAAGGCATGGCCCTCCTCACAACTGACTACATGGTTGGGTCTGCAATAGTTGGACTGCATATGGGTTTGCTGACTTCATTAGATAATGAAAGTTCTAATTCATGAAGAGAAGAAGTTCTGCAGAACCATTTTGGAACTGAGTGGGAATCAGACAGCAGCTGAAAGTGTCAAAAAACAAAAGAAATGGACCGGGAGAAAATGGAAGAAAACTGGAAAGTCCATAAATATAGTGGCAAGTATTAAAAAAAACTCCTAGAATACCTATACATTGACCAAGATTTGCTACAGGAATGGTAAGGTGAATTTAAAACAAAAGATGAAAGGCTAATAGTGGTAGCCCTAGATAGTGGGCTACATACAGGCAAGTTTACAAAGTCTATTGAAAAAGTAGGAGAAACAGACAAATGTGGGTTCTGTAAAACTGAAATGGAAATAGTTGCACAGCTCATTGCTGGGTGTGGTGCTCTCATGGCTGAGGGTCTGCATACTGCACACTGAAAAGCATGATAATGTGGCAAAATGGTTGCACTGGGAATTGTGCCAACACTACAATATAGAAGTAGACAAAAAGCACTCTAATGTGAATCACAAACCATTACCGACAATGCTGAAGTTCAAATTACTTGAAATCACCCAATATCAACAACTGAAAAAAGTAGATGCACAGAAATGCTATCACTACCACCTGTAACATACACACAAACATCCATTTAATAAAGTACGCACTTCTGGTACAGGCAATCTCCTCATGTGTCCCATTCTATAGAGATACTGTAAGCCACAATCACAATAAGATATAAACTGAAGCTATAGTGGTATACTGTTACTGGTACATTGGTAATTTCATGCTGTACACAGCTATGTATGTCTCAGAGTAATGCTACAAACAGGTATACGATTGTGTGTTCCTGCATGCCACAAGGCACTGCTGGCCTGACTCCTTTTAAGTGCTGCATTTCACAATCTCTTTTTGATGTGCCACCCATTAACCTTCACAGCACTTATGTACCACCTCTCTGTGCTTCACACTGACTAAGTTATCCTTGTTAAAGCACTTAAAAGTCACTGCACAGTTGAATATCAGGTATTTTAACAGCTACAGACACAGAAATGTAAGCTAATCATTGCATGAGGGTTCAGCAAGCAGTAGTTTTGCTTTGCACAGGATTAATTATCTTCCACAGATCTAGCTCCTTTTGCTAACAGCTTTACATTTCCTTCCATGATATGGTGAGCCTCTCCTCAGCTGCTGGGATTGATAACATACTGATGCAGGCCTCTGAGTGTAATGATTAAGCAAATGAAGGTTGGTGTATGAATGTCTATGAATCTCTCACTCTGTGTGTCATGCCTAGAGGCAGAGTCTTGCATACTAGTCTATATGACTTAGTGCATACACACATGAGGAAATGCAAGGATCAGCCATGGGTGTGTTCATGTCAGCAGGAGGTTTCCTGCATTTCCCTGGTTAAGCCTGCTATACATGGGGTCACTAAAGATCGTTGTCCTTCTATTAGTCACACTACATACTGTAATGATCTTCCCACTGAATTCCCCGAAAGTAATGTCCTACTTTATACAGAAGATATAATCTTAAACAGCTCCCACAAACAATTCTCAAATCTCCAAGCCTTTCTTCAATTTGACATTATAAACCTTTAGAACTGTCTTTCTTATAACAAGTTAGAAATTAATGTTAAGAACTCTATGCTACTCATAACTACAAAAAAAGCTATCTGAGGTTCCTCTTAAGTCATTTAACTGCAGACCCATAAGTCTCACTAGTCTTATATGTAAAGCCATGGAAAGAATCACCATGGAGATGATTGACAGAGATATAGTAAACCTCCAGACACTGGGCCCAACCCAGTTTGGTTTCATCAAGAGCAGACCATGCCTACTTAACCTGGTGGACTTCTTTGAGAAGGTAAGCAAAGCAATGGATGAGGGAAAAATGGTTCACACTGCCTACCCTGACACAATACCCGATGCAGGCATTGTTGACAAACTCAAGAGGATAGGTACAAACTCATATGTTACCCAGTGGATAGTCAACTGGCTCACAGATAGGACCCAGGAAGTTAGAAATGGGGAGTCCACCTCTACAAAGAGGCCAGTCACAAGTGGAGACCCTCAGGGATCAGTTCTTGGACCGCTCCTTTTTGGCATTTACTTCTCAGAAGTCAAGGCCAATGTTAGTGGTCTCTGGCTGACTAAATTTGCAGATGATTGCAAATTAGAAGCTGTCATTGAATCCCACACTAACACAAATGTTCTCCAAGAGGGGCTGACAGATAAACAACTTGTGTCAGAGCCATGAACTAAAACTAAATACAAAGAAATGCATAATAGTATCCTTAGAGAAGTCATCCATCCCTGGTAACTAAACACATCCCTTAGAGTTGACCCAGTAGTCAGAGAGTTAGGGAAGTACATAGATAGTGATCTAGCCTTTAACCATCATGTGTCTACAGTAGTGAGGAAATCATTCTATGCTGCGTAACTTATAAATGAAGGTATGGCATATAAGTCCAAAGAAGTCATTGTTCCACTGTATTTGGCATTCATCAGATCTATCATTGACTACAATGACCCCTTTGGTATGTACCTAACCAGACATATCAAACAACTGGAATGTCCACAGAGGTTCTGCACCAAAAGAATACAGGGTATAAGTAAAATGTTCTATGCAGATTGCCTCAAGGCCCTATCCCTGTATATTGTCTCCTACAGGCTTTTAAGGGAAGATCTATGCCTGGCATACAGGGCATTGTCCAGTGGCAGCTGGTGACTTCAAATCAAAGGGGGGCTGCAAGAGACAGCTGAATGGGTGGGGTCAATGGGAAGGGGTGCAACCTACTAGAAAGGGGAGGAGCTATGTTCAAAACCACAAAAACTAAAACTTTAATTAAATACGCTGCCCTGGGTGCCAAACCGTCATTATGAGAGTCCAATCTAGACAAAAATAAGTGTAGAAGAATACAAATATTTCAATGCATTGGCTGCATAACAGCTTACTTAATATCTAGATGGAAACAAAAGGTTGTGAGGCATGAACAAATAAATTACTTTTTTAATACATTACTGGAATGCCAGTCAAAATCAAGTATAAGAAAAACAAGCAGCACTCAACTCAAACCACTTCTCCTTGCACTGCAGTTCTAATTATAAATTATATTCAGCTTTATTAAAGTACCAAGTAACATGCTGAAAGTAGAAATCTCTGTGATGCCCCCACTTGTAAAAATGTTTCTTATCCAAAAAAGACCTGCTGCCTGACAACTATCTACTTGTCTCATGGGGAAAACATGATCAAAGTAAAAAATGAAAAGCAAACAAGAAACAAGCTCAAGATACATTGCTTAAAGGCTTACTGTACAGGTTATGGACCACACATGATTGGCATTCTGTTTAGTTTATGAGTAAAGCCTGTAGAGATGACTGGAAGTCTCCAACAAGTGTAATGAGCTTTTTAAAATAATGTAATCCTGTCCTTCAATACCCAAGGCTTATACATTATCTAGTTAAGTATTCTCTGCATGGCAACAACAGAAAGGCTTTCGATGTTGGCAGTTCTTTAACAGTATGCTTATTAAAGCTTACTTGCGTCTTACGATCTCAGACAAGCTTATCTTATGGTCATTAAAGCATTGCTACTTAAACACAGAGCAACAGGCACTTTGAGTAATAAGCCTAAATCAACAGTACAAAAATATGACAGAAACCAGACCATTCTGCAAAATCAAGGACAGATGAAAAGCCACTGTAGTACTTGTGTCTACCCTGGATGGGGGGACACTCTGCACATGTTACACTGCATAACTACTCCTTGCCTTGCTTGGACACATCCAGAGTCACTACATGGGGGAGTGGGGTGCAACAAGCATGTCACAATTTGAAATGTCTCTGGCTAACTGTGATGGCCCTGACACATTTGTCCTACCTCTCAACCTCAGAGCAAGAAATCTGGACAAAGCCATACACAGAAGTGGGACAAAGGCCCAAAAATAAGGACAATTTTTAAATATTGCTCTTATAAACTTAGAAAGATAATAGAATAGGTCTTGCATTAGTATGGATTTTCTGAAGGGTATGAAATCTGAAACTCAAAATGTCTGTCATTATTTTCTAACTTCAGTCTTTAATGATTTGTCACTAATTTTCCAAAAAAAAACACAATTTTATGAAAAATGGACCAAAAATGTGATGCAAAAATATAAAATAGCCACACAATACAGCTGGGAACCTGTCAAAGAAGGGACACTTTAATATTAGTACTGCTAACTTGAGCAGCTGACAAAATAAAATAATATACATGCATTTCAAGTAATCTATAACTTTGATTATTACAGTTATTTCTTAATTGTAAACCCTCCATGTTTTCTTCCAATATTGCTATTTTGCAGAGGGATTATTAGGGGGAAGAGCAATATTTTTGAGCCAAAATCAGGGACAGTTGAGAGGCTGGCTATGCCTAATTCTATAAAGCAATTTATTTGCATGTACCTCTCAAACTGTTATTGCAATAAATCTGGACAAGGCCAAATATATTGGGGGGACATATAAACAGTACTAAAAATTGCTCTTGTCTAAACTGAGACAGTTGATAGAAAAACAGGTCTTACTTTAGCATGCATTTTTCTGAAGGTTATGAAGTCTGAAACTCAGTGTATCATTATTTAGTGACATAATTCCTAAATGATTTGCCAGAAAACTACAAATTTTATGAGGAACAAACCAAAAATAAGAAGCAAAAATCTATTCATTCTTTGAAAATCTGGACAGTTGGGAGGTATAGTTCAGCTGAGCCTCTGAGTTTGCCGCCCTTCCCCCTCACAAAATCATTGTCGAATGGAGCCTCTGCAGCCATTCCAATGATCCATTACTTGGCTATTTCACTCCATTTACCATAAACACTAATGTGCATACTGCTTTACTCCTATGATGATTTGGAATTCATTTGAAAGTTTTATTTTGCATTTTACAGCACAAACACTAAGACATCTGCTAAACAAAGCAATGCAGTCTCACAATGAAAACAGACTTAGCATTAAAACTTCTCTGCCCTTGAAACTCACATTCATTGAAACAGCATTGAAACCCACATTCAAAGAAAATACATTTTGCCAGTGGCAGATAAAGATTAATTTTGGGCTGTTTTCAAATCATAGGCCCCTTGCATATGAAACATACATGTGCTCTTTGATATACCTTCCTGATTGTACTAAATTGTATTCCTTGTACAATACAGTACAGTTGTTAGAGGGCGTTTTAAATTTGTTTTGAACATTTTTCCATTAAGCAATGAAACAAAATGCATGCACCCATAATGACAAAACTGCCCAGTTCAGAACATTTCCATCATAAAAGTCTACTCAGACTTCTACAGTCCACCATTATCAGTAAATATGCACAATTCTACATTCCACCATTATCAGCAAATATGCACAATTCTACAGTCCATTATCAGTAAATATGCATAATCTCTGAAGTAAAAGTCATCTAAATAATTCCATATTAAAGAAATTTGTAACTAATGAAGAGGTTGCTGTTAGCAAACACCTTTATATTTCATGGTTTTATCGAAATATAATGTCTGTTGCCCCTGAGGAATAAATTTCCTGTATTACATTAAAAAAATGATAAACTAGTAATATTGCAAGAGGAAATGGGTGGCAAACTGATAACAGGCTCATAGTTAGTATCTTCACCAAGGAGGACATTCTCAGTACAGCAGCATCCACCCCTTGTGGGAGTAGAACCCACAGCCTTCTGCATCAACAGCACGTACACAACCTGTTCTGCTATTAACAATGCAAGCCAACTCAGCATAAGCAGCTCTAAACTTCTCTTCCCCTGCAGCTCTCAGCTCCTTGTAAAATCTACTAAATACTCAACTGCATCTCAACTTTGCAGCACAAGAAATCTGGAAAAAGCCAACATTTATTGGGGGGGGGGTCAAAAGCCCAAAAACCAGGGACACATTAAACATTGCTTGTATAATCTTGGAAAGTTGCTAGAATAAAATGCTGTGTTACCACCATACATTTTACTGCCAAGGTCCCTGTGCAAAACAGTCAGAGCAACATACCACTAAGCCAAATCAGCTGCTTTGTCAAAGAGAAATGCTGTGTTACCACCATACAGTTTGCTGACAAGGTCCCTGTGCAAAACAGTCAGAGCAACATACAACTACGCCAAATCAGCTGCTTTGTGAAAGGGACAAAGACTGAAACTTAAATGGCTATCATTTAGTGAATTCACTTCTCACCATAGCTGTCAACCTCTTAGTACAAAACACCTGGACAAACCCAGTAATGAGGGAATACAGCCCTCAAACATATTCAGTGAATTCAGTTCTTGCCATAGCTGTCAACCTTAGCACAAAAAACCTGGACAAAGCCAATAATGGGGGAATACAGTCGCAAAAATAGGGACAAATTTCAAAAATTCATCTTATAAACTTAGAAAATTGCTAGAATAAAGGGTTGTGTTACTATGTATTTTCTGAAGAATATGAAGTCTGAAATTCAAATGCCTGTCAATTTTGCTTCTGATGGAACAAAAACAATTTTCAGCAGAGGCTCAGGGAGAAATACTGCAGACACATTTCTTTGTAAAATGGCAGGACACCAGAGCAAATCCACACAAACACAAGGAGGAGATGCAGACTCCACACAGAAGGCACCCCAGCCAAGAATCAAACCAGAAAACCTATAGCTGTGAGGCAACAATGCTACCACTGCACCATCAAATATGTAAGGAATTAAGCATTCAGAAACCTGAAGTCTGAAATTCAAATGCCTGTCACTTTTATTTAACATTTGTTAACCAGGACAGTCTGACTTGGAACAAAAAAAATATTTTCAGCAGAGGCCCAGGAAGAAATAATGCAGACATGTCTTTGTAACATGGGTGGACACAAAAGCAAGCCCACACAAACACAGGGAAAAGATGCAGACCCCACACAGAAGGCAACCCAGCCAAGAATCAAACCAGAAAACCTATAGCTGTGAGACAACAATGCTACCACTGCACCATCAAATATGTAAGGAATTAAACATTCATAAACCTGAAGTCTGAAATTCAAATGCCTGTCACTTTTATTTAACATTTGTTAACCAGGACAGTCTGACTTGGAACAAAAAAACAATTTTCAGCAGAGGCCCAGGAAGAAATAATGCAGACATGTCTTTGTAACATGGGAGGACACAAAAGCAAACCCACAGAAAAAATTAAGACCCCACACAGAAGGCACCCCAGCCAAGTATCAAACCTGAGAACCTACAGCTGTGAGGCAACAATGCTACCACTGCACCATCAAACATCAAGCATTTAAATATTTAGAAACCACAGATATTATGTGGAACAGAACAGATCAAATATGAGGCAAAAATCTGAAAATTTTTTTACAAATGGTGGTGGGTAGGGAATTCAGGCCCTTAACACCTGCATACAAGGTACAGGGTTCAAGCCTGAGGTATTCCCTACACACACACACACACACACACACACACACACACACACACACACACACACACACACACACTCCTACCTTGTTGCTGAACAGCCCCATTGCATTACCACCAACGAGCGAGCGGAATGGCCCCAGCCCACCAACGAGTGAAATACCTGCTTCCATTACCACGAGTGAGTGGAACGGCCCCAGCCCACCAAATTCCTTGTGCGATTGGTCCATCCCAAGATTCCCTGCAGTCCAAACCTGCGATTGGTCCTGCCTGCGACTGCTGCAGTCCGGAGTGCCTCTATATTGTGATGTCATCGCTGCATAGACTTCTGGGCATCTTGCCTTTCCCCTTATCTAGACTGCTGAGAAAGCAGTCTGAGAGCATGTGCACATGCGTACTGTCTGGGAATTAATGTTTGTGTTTCTTGGTTTGTTTTTATTTTTGTTTTGTAGGTGGGAGGGCTGCAGTCCGGCAGCCCTATGGCATGAGCCACCCCTGGCATTGTCAGACCCCACCCTGATGGACCTACTGCATACCCACAAAACAAACAGCATCAGAAATACCCATTCTAAAGACTTAAACCTTGGCTGTGATGTAAGTATGACCTGCTAGACAGACAGGTATGTACCCCAGAGATGACCCCATCTATGGAACAGGCTCCCCATCCATGTAAAGCAGAGTTCCTCCATAACCCAATTCAAGTACAACTTGGACAATTGGATGGGGAAACTGGAAATTCATCCTTGGTTTGGCACCTATGTCTCTAATGGACACAGGCAACCTATAAATGGTTCATCTCCCAAGCCCCTGCTTACACTTATTAAGGGTACCAGAACTTGTCAGAGATTTGGGATGCACGGCTAGGCGTAAAAATGCCCTTGTAGTCGGTTAGCCTAGTAAAGACTTATAAACCTATGAACCTATTAGCCTTAGGGCATTACACTCTTCACAGATACACAGTGATGCTGTCTAGGTATATTCACTGACCAGCCTCTCTGCTTCCCACCTTGTATAGGCTACAATGCCAAACGTTTCTTCTGCAAACTTAATATGCCAAAAAAACATTTTCCATAATTTTCATCACAGTTACAAGAACAGCAATTGCTCTCAAGGTAAGCATTCCCAAATAAGAATAGGGATTCTCTGTCTTTGCACACAGCAACACTTTCCTGCTGTCCTCCACTCAAGAACAAACTATAATTCCACCTAAAAGAATTATCTCTTAGAAGCCATAATAGCCTCCTACTACACATACTCATATATCAGACTGCCCTGGTTGAAAAAATGTTCTTTAAACTTGCTCCATCTATTTGGAACATCCTCTCAGACATGTTAAGACTAACAGATAATCTGCCACAAGTCCACAAAAAGATAAAATCCCACCTCCATGAACAGTCTAAATACACTTGTTTGAGTGATAATGGATAATTAATATACAAATTGTGCCAACTTAATTCAACTGTTTGTTGCCAACCTACAAAAAAAACCCTCCAACTCTAATTTTTAATTTGTAAGCACTTTAAACATTGTATTAGCATCAGCTGTTTATCGAAACATTTAATGCCATTTATCTCATTTTTCATGTTACTCATGTAAACATTGCCATGAACAGCTTTATTTTTTTACTTTTACAGCTTATTCAGGGCCTGGAGTTTATCCAAAAGATTCTATGTAAATAGTTTTGCTTTGATCAGCTTTAATTCTGTTTGCAATTTGTTACAGATTTAGTCATGTGTTTTGTGGTCCAGCATATGGCTGGAAGGCTGGAAAAGATATGCATATCAGTACCCTCTCACAGTTAACTAACTAAGTAATGCTGAACTGTTCCTGCCATATTTCATCCCCCCTGCACATGTTCAGAATAGCATCCTTCATCTTGAACACATTGCCGCTGACTGCACTACTAAATTACTTTGTGTAGAGTGATAGTTCTTGTAATCTGAAAGGGTGTGACCCCCAAGATGCCTGCTGTTATTCTCTGCTGAGAGTCCTGTTGCATGGCCATTGGTTCAGGGGGCACTGATACTTAGAGGTTGCACACATGGTGCCCGCAGAAGAGCAAGATCCTTCTCTTCCTGCTTCATAGACACTACCGGGACAATCTTATTGCTGGCATCTATGAGTGTTCCCAATTTAAGGTGGATACCTGGTTCTATCTCAGCAGGAAGACCATTGATGCAACTGCCATTCCCTGAGCTGGCGAGCAGTGCACAGGCACCATTACAGTGATCTGAAGACACACTACACAGAACTTCTTCACCGATGGGAAGAACTGGTCAAAGGTAGAGTTCCTGAGATGTACTGTAACTCTTTTTGTTAACCCCATCCTGTCCGTCTGGAGTGTACTGCATTTATGTATCTTTATTTTCATTCCATAGCCCAGGAGGCCATAACAGAGAATGCCTAACAGTACCAAAGAAGGTTGGTCTGTTTTCCCGTCATGGGGTGAGTACACCTGTTTTGCAATATACATTTAGAGGTATAGTTATCCTTTCCTCAGTATAACTTTTGAGTGAACTCATCCATAAAGCAATAAGAGACTTGTTAGGCAGTTTAAATGTAGGAGATATGTTATCACCTTTTGGGAACTGTGTAACACCTGTCAGCTGTTTCCGTCAGTTTAACTACTGCAGTACTCAGTATGTGTCACCGTTCTTTGCTGGGTGTTGGGCTGTAGTACTGCTGACGGAGGGTGATGTGAAGGCTCCCATTCAGTCTGACACTGGCAGGATAGTACTGAGGGTTATACCCAGCCTATTCCCACTTTTATGCTGCATTATCGAAAGGATATGGATTTGATTCCCACCTCTGGTGCTTTGATTCCATACATATTACAGATACTACAGTTCAGCATAAGATGGAGGGCGGCAATTCCTTGTGTCAGGTTTGGATGAGACTTTACTGAGGCCAAGTTTGTATGGCTCAGTGGTAGCACCAGTGTATTTACATGATTACAAAACAGTCACAGAAATAAGTAGGGTAACTTCATTGGTGCCCTGAGCAATTTTACATTTATGTATAAGCAATACATATAGGTATCACGCTGAGAACTTGCTCCTGTAAATATTGAACATACTTATTCCATAATACATGACATATGGTAAATATTGTTGTTTCTTAATACCCTTTTTCTGTGTATTTACGTTTGATATTTATGTTTGCTATTCTGTGAAGTATGATGTATAACCTCCTTTGTAATAATGTTTTAACTGTATTATGTACTTTGTCCATGTCATGACTAAAAAGGAACAATTTTTCTAGCCCACATACCAAATTTCAGCTAACTAACTAACTACGTTTCATATACTCAGTAGAAATTCCACCGACATGTTCCCTTAAAAGAGCCAACTGGCCTAATGGAACATAAAAATTGATAAACAGATACAAATATAGATAACTTCTGTAGGGAAAAGAAGAAAAAATGCCTAAATATTCTTATGCAGAAACATCACATGATGCTACTTACGCAGGCAATACAGTCAATATACAGTTGCACATACGACTAGTTTGTTTAGACAGGTGACACCTATCAGGTTATATATGTTGCATTCTCCAGCAAGTCACTTAGATCCTCAGAAAAATCCTTATTCTGCGTCTCCTCAGCCAGCAACTTTCATAGCAAAACTCTTAACTCTTGTACTGTGGCCAAACTCTAGAATTCTCTTCCAGTAACAATTTTGAATTAAATAACCCGTTATTCAAAGTTCAACTAAAATTTCATCTATCTGACAAATGGACCTGCGGCCATCTATCTCATTCTTCCATAGGCTCTTCCATCTCTGAGGTAGTCTTAAACAATCCTTTTAACTCTACTCTTCGACCTCCATCTATACTGCCAATCACTCACTTGTAGCTCCAGACTGAACACACCAGTAAGTTTTGCCTCTCATCTTACTCCCTGCCACTTTTGTTTCTCAATGTCTGCATCCATATATACTAAACATTTTGCCAACTAACTGTTTTGCCACCAGTCTTCTCTCAGTTATTTCTTTCTCTCACACCACCTATTTTCAATCTGACTTTTTAGTTATCGTAATTTCTATCTCACTTTCTGTATACCTATAGCTGTCTCTTTTCATAACTGATTTTATATTTTCATAACCAATGTTGTTCTATGCCTCTTTGCTTAACTCTTTTTGTTACGTGGTAATCATTACATAATGTGAATTTCTTTACCTGCATTTATTAAATGTACTACTAGCAAAGCTATGCTAATTAAAGTTTGCAAACCTGTTAGAGCTTTTCTCCCTGGGACTCCACTGAAAAAGATTGGCCCAGTAGGATTATTCCCAGTAAACCAATGTAAATAAACAAATAAATAAATAAATATGCCTGCAAGTGTAGCAGTCCCTGTTATTCTCATTGTTTTCTCATTAATCTACTGCAGTTGTAATGGACCTAACATTTTATTATATTTATGTAGTACTATATATCATCGAATGCTTGCATTTCTCTCTCCGATACACATTGTCACTATCCTATCTGTTCAGTTTTTTAGCTATGCTGTTTTTATCCCCTTAGTTTCCTTTTTATATTTCAGTGTCTATGGCTATGCCACAGACCATCAGCTCCCACTCTGTCCAACACCACCAAGATCAGCAGCAGCACTGCCTACCACGGTGGCCTCCCTATCTGCGATGGAGGCTAGTTAGCCTCTAGATCTGTCCCTTTTGGAGGAGTTGAGAGTGCAGTTGTTCTCTCCAGTGGCTCTACTAGGACTGCAGATCTTCTAACAGAGGTGGTAAGGGAGCTGATGGACTTGCATCTTCATGCTCACTTAAGCTGCCGGAAAAGACTGTTTTTGTAGCTTGCAGAGTCACCTCCCTGTATACCATTGACCACTTCATCCAGGCCAGCACTCAAAGGTGAGGGTGCATTAGGTGGTGTAAAGGCTCCCATTCAGTCTGACACTGGCAGGATAGTACTGAGGGTTGTACCCAGCCTATTCCCAATCTCAGAATTCTCTTCCCTTTTGTGTTTATGCCCTTCCTTGTTTGTTGTCCAATCTTTCCCATCATCATTGTCTTCCCTGTGTTTATCTGATGTCTGGTAGCCCACTGTTCTCCCCTCTGCCTTAATGTTGCAGCACTTCCTCTGCCTTAATATTTCAGCACTTCCTCTGTCAGTATTTTCTATGTTCTATGTTTGTGCATGTACCCCTGCTACCTATCCTAACCTTTTTACCACTCCTTCAACTATCCTCATTTCTTCCCAAATTATCTTCTTGATATTTAGACAATTGTCTTCACCTGTGTACTACTTAGCCTCCACTGGTTAATGCATGAGCACATTGCAGGCCCTGCTTGGGCTATAAGTGGGTTTCTTAATTACTTCTTTTTTCACACAGCTTTTTCATTGTTGTAATTGATAGTGAGCTGAGAGCCACTTTATAGTGGAAAGGTGAGCAGCAGTCACCTCAGTGCAATCTCAGATGCCATGTTCCTGAATCCTAGTGTTTCTGCTCGTGAAAAGAATAAATGTCTAATAAACCATAAATTCATATTGGGTTGACAATAATTATTTTACTTTTCTCTTCTTCAAGAAAAATAGTTAGATACTGCTAACTGCTACATCTTCATTCCAAGCAACGTGCAGGAATGTAGAGCACTGAATCTTTTCATATGCTTCTGTTATTCTATATACAGTGAGCAATAACTAAAATTTTCCAGATCCAAAACTTTGTTTCCTGCAAAATTTCATTGAACCACAATACTTTGTGGACACTAAAAGTGATCCATAGGACTACAAACCCATGCCCTTCATGGGTAGGGGCAGCAAGTAAATGTCTCAACATATCCGTGTTCTGCACATCTTGGAATTATTACTATGCAAAATGTAAGGGCTAATAGCTACCATGGGAATGTAAGGATAGACTGTTTAAGATCCTCCTAGATCAACCCCCTTAAGTATGAACCTCTAAGAGTTATTCTTCTGCAGTACCAAAGGACATGGGTTTGTTACTTCAAAATTTTCACCTGCTCTCTTGCACCATGTTATGGCTGTGGATTTATTATATAACAAACACACGTTAGATGTTGTCTAAACTCCATAATTTTTATATTCCAACTAAACTGTCTGGGTACTGTGGCTCATATGATATGCAAATTCCCAATATCTACTTCATAAACCTTAAAGTTATATACCAGTGTATAACAAGAACATGTTGTTAAGGAAAAAACAGCATGAAGCTAGGGCATTCAGAAATAGGGTAAAGGCAGGTAAAAAAGTATAGAAGGTGATGGACTAAAGTGTACAGTGCTCTGAGAGCCCATTTTAACATGCAGGCTAGTAAGTGATATGTAAATGATTACAGCTATTTTAAAAAAATTATGTAAAATATAGGAAGACGTAAGAAAAATAATGCAATTGTTAGAGACTGATATCAGATAATCTGGTATGCTTTAATTTGATCAAAAACTGTGCACTGTAAACATTTTTCATTGAAAAATATATCCATATTAGTTTGTTCCATCTCATAAAGTTTTGAAGTGCTGACTATGAGCCATCTGTCCCAAGTTCAATTAGCAGCTGGACAATGGAAGATCAGATAGAGCGGATATGTTGAGGCATATAAAATAGTGACTTCAGATGCAGACGGGCCAAAAACAAAAGAGATACCAGCCCATTAACATGGAAGGGCAGTGGGGAGCATCAATGGGGATGCACCAACAGCTCTTTACAGGCACCAATATACATCACACAGCACCAGCATGCCCAATGCGTTGCAGCATAACCAGCTGGCCACAGTATGGTAGGCCCTGCACTCCAAACTCCCTATGGAGTCATGGAGATGGCTGTATAGCTGGATAGTCATGAGGCTTTCATTTCTTTAAAATGAGGACCCTCCTGATGAAGGGCCACTTTGAGAAATGTCCCAAATGCAACAGTCTCAAAGAGTAGTGGGGAGAAAGAGAATATTTGAGCTGCATGCATTTGTACACTATAGCAGCTGCTATACCCTAGTATTTTAGTCTGTAACAGTATGGGGCTGGATAAGAGGACAAAAGAGTAGGGTTGATTGACAAGGAAATTGCTATTTCTGTTGAATGCCCCCACCCCTCTATTGTGATACTCCTAGCTGGCTAGCACAGCTGTGTTGATCATAATGCATAAATGTAGATTAACAGAACCCCTCATGTTATCTCAGTATAGCAGTGTTGATCTCAATGCCTAATGTTATGAGGTTAATATGAATGTTGGTTGCTGACCCTTACAGAACCACCACACTATTGTCCTCTTAACTAGCACAACAATGATCATGACCCCAGCCCACCTCCACACACACAATTACACTACAGAATGCTTCTGTAGCAGTTAGTGTGATTTTTCTAGATAATATACTATAAATGTTAAATAGCAAATGACAAACATTATTCTGTATTAAACTGCATGCTCCGTATGCCTGATGCTGTGACCAGTTACTACAATGTGTAATAACATTAACAATGATGCATTAAAATAAACCATTGTTCTTTGTCCCTTACTTATATTTGTGTGTGTGTGTGTGTGTGTGTGTGTGTGTGTGTGTGTGTGTGTGTGTGTGTGTATGTATGTAATTATGTCTGTTCATGTGTGTGTGTCCTGGAGTTATGTATAAGTAAAGTAAGATAGTTATGAAGAAGCGGTAACACCACACTGATTTAAAAAAAACAGTGGGGTGTGGTTATCTATATACTAATTACTATTTTCTATAGGATAAGGATGCAGGAGGTAGTTCATAGATTCTAGGTCACATAGTGCTGTGTTTAGTAAAAGTCTATGCAGTATAATAACTAAACAACTTCATATTTCGTAAACCAATACCTATACAGGAAAGAGTAAATTTGTATTTATTTGCCATGGACAGAATCAGTCAGAGATGCATTACTAACAGTTGTGAAAATCTCTGAATCCACAGCTAAGCACCAATTAATCATGTTTCTTTAGAATGAGTGACAATCTAGCTATATATGACAAAAGCATTATAAATCCAGCAAAGTCCATGGTATACAGGGAGAAAGCCCTAACCATTCCATAGACAACCTAAATTCAGTAAGCAGCTTGGATACCTGTAGGAGCTGGACAGATAGGATGGGAGTGAGTAGCCACCGCCATCTCACCTATCCTGGTAGTACGAGGCTGCTTCAACTTGTTACATGGTCAACACTAGGTGTTCACCTGGTGGGCTTCCAAGACAACCAAACCTAGGCTACAATTCCTGCATTCACACTGTGCAGCCAAGGACAATTGTCATGCAACTGCAAGTTTCACCTCAGGAGGCAGGGTTTGCAGGTTCTGCTGTGGGGGTACTCCCAAGTGGAAAGGGATGGCTGCCTCCCAGGATCAGCTAGTTAACCCACTCCCTACCACCCAGCTGCCATCAGAGAATGGAGTGTTGGTGGATATTCACTGGCAGAAACAAGTCGTTCAGAGTATTTGTACCTAGTCAGAATATCCAGCTCCTATTCCACAACTGGGCCATTTGGGTGAAGGTAGAAGAGCCTTCAGGAAGATTCTGAAGGAAGAAAAGAAAATTATAGGTCCGCTGAAAACCACAGTGAGATCATTTCACAAACATTTCAACAGGAAAAGGTAGATTCAAAGCCCATGACTTAAAGATGTTGAAGTCACAGTAATGCCCACACAATATGTAAGATGGCTGTTAAGTATCATTACAGATGACATTGTCTATGTATTTAATGTCAGTTTCTGCTCCCTTAATGTAACTCATCCCTTCAGTGCATTTTATTCTTTGCACGTATATATATTACAGATCTAACAGTATATTTTTTATTTAACAGACACATCTTCAAACTTTAAAACTGGACAGTAAATGGAAGACAACGAGAACTACTCTGTTAACCGGACAGTATGCTTGAACTTTTATAGCATTTACTACAGATCTAAAAAAATCTTGTCTTACAAGTGTTCTAGAGGTTTACATTTATTGGCAGGTGAGGTCCAGCAAAATACATGATCTTCCAACATAAAATAAAGATCAATGGGCCACGTAAAACCCAGTTTAGTAGCACCTTCTCCCCATGCAGCAACTCAACCAAGCCTGCCATTTCCTTCCACAAAAAAGAAACCAAAAGTAGTATTACAAAAAGGACACCATAAATAAATGCATTCTTCCACAAATACATTACATAACAGAACATCAGAAAAAGAACACAAAGCAAAATAAATGAACATTCCAAGCTCATGCTTAGGAGTTCTATATAACTGGGATTCACACAACCCATACATGCCAAATAATACTATAGCAAAATGTAGGCTGAACACAATTATAACATTACATTCAACACCTCACTGGATGTTTGAATGTGTCAATTCAGCATGCTGAGATGGTACACTGTAGCTTCTGGGGCATTTTCTAAGTACGGCAGGGAAATACCTTGGTTTACTCTTTTGTTATACTTCTGGAATTCAGAATTCACAGAGGTAGATAAGGGGGATGAAATAATACTACTGGATTATTTGACAAAGAAATTTCCATGTCTTTTGAAAAGAACCTCTAGGGTGATCTCCTGGTTACCTAGCACAGCAGTGATAATTACAATATTTGATATTGTGCTATATCCTTTTATGGAGATTGCTGACTGTAAAGGAAAACCCATAAGTCATCATTTTGGCTACTTAGCATAGCACAGGTGACTACACCACATGTGACTATGATGTGTCCTTATGTGCAATTATTTTTATATTTTAAAATAATTTTATACATCACCCATTTTCTAAGCATAATACTACTCTAGGAGGTCAGCAGGATTAGGTAGTTCTGGTTTCTTCCAGAGGCAAGTGGTCCTCTGCTACAGTGTCAGGCCTCAACAAATATAGGTAATCAAATATTATCTAGTTCTCTTATGGAGTTTAGTATCATTACTTGTTTTTGGCATTAAGGTCTAACATGCATTTTTGGAAGCTACAGTAAATGTAATAGCAATAACATTATATCTGATTTGAATGCCAAATTAATATTCAGTAAACAACACACAATTTGGTTCGTCTCAAAACCTTAGATTTGGGACAATTTCTTGATATAATGGTCATCTTTATTTATTAATTAAGATAATAAAGGCAAAATGAAAGAAAAACAATTATTTATTTATTTAACATTTGTTTGCCAGGATAGTCTGACTGGACAACAAGTGTCCAGCGGAGTCCTGGGGAAAAAAACTCCATAAGTTTACAGAGAGAAGAAAAATTTACAGAAAAATACACCTTCACGAAAAAAAATCTTAACATAAGATGCCACCATCAAAAACAGGAAAAGGAACACCACTCCAAGGACAAGTATTTTATTCATACAAAATGTTCTGGTACATCGGCTTCTTGTCTTCTAATGGAACACTTCTAAACACCACTCTCGTCCTTAAATACATACACCACAATCATAACTACATCAGTTAATCTATCAATGTTCCAATTAATTAATTAGTTAGCCAATTAAACAGAAAAGTAGCATTTTTAAATACGTTCTAAATGTTTCTTAAAAGGGACATATACCCATCATACATAATGCAAATCACACTTCATTATTTTTCATATGAAAACATATACACAGAATGTAATTTCAAGAACATCAAATTCTAATTTATCACATAAGGCAACCTTACATAAAAAAAAAATAAAATAATAAAAAAAAAATATATATATATATATATATATATATATATATATATATATATATATGTTAATATATGCAAAATTCACATTTCACTCTTTTATATAGTGACATGTCTATCAGATATAATTTCATAGACATCAAATTCTAATTACTAAATCAGGCAACCTTACATGTTATATAGAAAATAGTTCTAATGCAAAATTAATGTTCTAATGTGCATATATACACACAAATAAAAGAAAATGGAGGCATCTTATGTTTATTGAGAAGAAACATTTACAAAAGAGACATTACAGAGTAGTAGCATACAGATTCTGGACTTTACAGCCATTAGTATATAATAAGAGGATATTCCCCCTTTTGGTTGAAAATATCAGTGTACAGAATATACAATGAGAGTGGATAAGAACCTGGCAGAGCATTGCAAGATATTTCACAATTGAATAAGAGTATATAAATGTTTAATTTTTCCATATATACATTCAAGCAAATATACATGCAAGAGTATACATACATATATATATGCATACATGTATAAATATATATATATATATATATATATATATATATATATATATACACATACACATATACCACACTTATATATACATATATAGATATATGGATTCACTTCAGAAGCTCAAAATACTGAAATCTCGAATTTCAGTATCTCGAGCCTAAGAAGCCGAATCCACATAATAGCGAAAGTTCAGACGTGCAAAATTCAAAACCTCGAATACCAGAGGTTTTGAGTTTCACGCTTCTAAAGTTCCACTATAGTCATGTATTCAGGTAAGTGCGTGTGTTAAGGGGTTTGGGTAGGGGCTGTGGTGTTTGTCGGTGTGTTTTGTTGCTGTGATGTGTGTGTGTGTGAAGAGAAAGTAGCTTGTTTGGTGGTACGACCTCGGAGTGAGAATATTTAAGTAGGGGGTATGTGGAGGGGTGCAGCCCCCCACATGGGGGGGTGCAGGGGGGGGTTGCCCCCCTTTTTACATGTAGTAGAGTGATTGTGTGTGTGTGTGTGTGTGTGTGTGTGTGTGTGTGTGTGTGTGTGTGTGTGTGTGTGTGTGTGTATGTTGTAAAACCGCAAAATTCAAATCTCCAGTATTCGAGGTTTTGAATTTTGCGGTTTTTAGTTTTCATTGTTTTGTGGATTCACCTTCTTGGGCTCAAGATACTGAAATTCGAGATTTCAGTATTTTGAGCTTCTGAAGTGAAACCACACACACACACACACACATATATATATATATATATATATATATATATATATATATATATATATACATGCATACATACACACACACACACACACACACACACACGCACACACACACAAACATACAGGTTATTGCTCACACATAGATAGGTATAGTTAGATGGTGTTGTTTGTGTTGCCAAGGACAGATGGGGTGTAGAAATAGTAAGTGGATGAGGCTTCAGGGGGTCAATTACAGGTGCATAGATGGTTGATGAAGAGGTATGTTTTAAGTAGGCTTTTGAAGGAGGGTGTGGAGTTTTGTAGTCTGAGGTAAGGGGCAAGGTTGTTCCATATTTTTGCTATTTCATGGACAAATAGTGATTCCCTGGATTTGTTTTTGCATGTGATGATTTCAATTAAGGATTGTTGGAGGACCAAAGTTGTCTATTTGAATTGTAGAAGTTCAGCATGCCATTTAGTTCAGGGGTTTTCTTGGGACTGTACAGAATTAGATGAGCTAGGCTGAGTTGATGGTATCTTAATAGGTTCGGAAATTCAAGCCAGTGCAAGGCTTGTAGGGAGGCAGTGGTGGGATCGTGATTTGGCATTGGTAGCAAATCTAGCAATTTTGTTGTAACAGATGGAAAGTTTATTAAGGTCAGTTTTGTAAAGATTAATTAGAATTGGGGAAGCATAGCGTAGATAGGAGCTGGGTCCTGGCTATTGCAATTCGAGATTCGGTAGTTAGATAACTTTTACAGATAGGGGGAACCTAGCTTTTTGTGGACTTTAGTGATGGTTGTTGATAAGTGCTTTGTGAATTTGAGTTGCTGGTCGATGGTGACTCCTAGGAGTTTAGTCTCAGTGACAGGGGTGATTTGGGTTTTGCTGGTGGAGAGGATAGAGAAGGTAAGGTTGCTCATTTTAGTACAGTGGAATAGCATTACTTGTGTTTTCTTGGGATTTAGTATGAGTTGTGAGTTGTTAAGCCAGTTCTCTATTTAAGAGAATGCTTCTTGCACTTTTTGTTGGAGAACATGGATGTTGGGTGCAGAGCATATGAGAGTTGTGTTGTCAGCATATTGGACTATGTTGGCTTTAGAGGTAGCTGAGTGGAGTTGGTTTGTGAAGATATTAAAAAGATGGGGTCCTAGGAATGATCCTTGCGGCACACCTAAGGAGGCTGGGAGTGGGGGGAATAGAGAGTTATGCCATTTGACAGATTGTTGGTTGTTATCTAAATAGCTTTTAAACCAGAGGAGGGTGGGGTTGTTAAGGTTGAGAGGTCAGAGAGACAAGACAGTAGTTTATTATGTGAGACTGTGTCAAATGCCTTGTATAAATCTAGGAAGGTAGCTGAGACAAATTTACCTAGATTCCTGTGGGAGTTTATAATACTGGTGAATTATAGCAGGGCAGTGGTGGTTCTGTTGGATGGGTAAAATCCATGTTGGGTTGAGAAGAGAAGGTTGTTGGTGAGGAGATACGAGAGGAACTGGTGATAAATACATCTTTCTAGGATCTTAGAGAGGGGGTGAGAGAATTGCAATTGGTCGATAGTTGGAAAGGTATAGGGAGGGGCCACCTTTGTGGAGTGGTATGATATATGAGGTTTTCCACGGAACTGGAACAGTGTGTTCAGTGATGGATCTATTTATTAGAAGTGAAATGGGATAGGCTATAGCTGCGGATGTAATTTGGAGGTATTCAGCAGGAATGTTATCAGCTGCAAGGGTGGTTGGTTTGAGTCCGGCTAGAAGTTTTTGGATAGTAGAGGTAGGAACAGACTTAAGTGTGAAAGGTATGGTATTGATTTAGGCCTGAGGTGGTGGTGGAGCATTGGAGGAAGTGATGTTGTTTAAGAGTTTGAATACTGAGGAGGTTAAAACAAACATTGTTAAAACAAACATTGATATATGTCCTTACACAGATCTTGGTCAAAGTAACGCCTTAGTAGTGAACACAAATTTAACTATCTGTACAAACTCATTTTTTTAGACAGTATCTGAACATTTTCTTAAGCACAATGGGCCACAACAATTAAGACACCCCTCTTAATTTAATTCTAACCTTATAGTTACTTTAAATTTGTGTCTTAGTTTAAAAGTTCTAGAATGTGCTCTTGTTTCTGCACATTATTTTGCTTACTATGCATATTTCAGGACAAATGTCTGGCATAATTCCAAATAAAATCTGTCCTCAGCAGCTTTACTTATGGGTAATTAAAGCTTAAGGAATCAAACTTGGTCCACCTGTAGGGTAACAGTTTTCAACACTGAGCTTCATTGTACCTTATGTTTGTGTCTCATTTACTGAACTCAACATTTTTCTGCCTTTCAGCAGGAGGAAGGCTCATATGAACTATATAAGCAAGCAAGAGCTTAAAATGTCTCTTAAAAAGAAAACACACGAGTCCATAATATACTTCAGAAATGTAAACTCTTACCATTTCTAGTCCTAGTTAAAATTATTTGTTGCAACAAATATGTCTGCCCTTTCAGTTGCATCGAATTTATTACTTTACTTTTTGTGTGAATCAGTACTACAATGACAATTCAGCTGCAGAATACACATACATTTTGAGAATGCTGTTTATAAGAATTTAGGCATGAAATAATGTTATTTATGGGTGCTATAAAAACATGCTGATGTTATTATCAGTACATTTAGGTAGCTTGGATTACTTTGAGAAGCAAAAGTCCTAATTGCTTTTTATTGAGAAATTATGGAGCACATACGCAGCTTGTAAGAAACACATTTCAGCTTTCTGTCAGAACTTTGAACAAACACAAAAGAAAGGGTCCTTTGCTGCTAATTATAGCTGTCAAGCAGTTAAAACCCATCACAAGTAATATGCTATTACTTATGAGCCAGGCTATGGTTGCTATCTTAAAAGTGCATTGCTGCAAGGTGTCATTCCACTGACTATAAATTAAAGAAACTGAAAGCTAGTAATTTATAAATCTATTCCTGTTTGTTCCTAGTTTTGAATGTGATGCAAACCATTAGTGGAGGAACTGTTTTTTATTAGGATAAATAATGTTTAAAATAAACAGTGTCTCATTAGAAAATTGAAAAGAAATATGTCAGCAGTCTACCATAAAAGCAATCTAGCACTTGAAGGTTTCTGATAGTGTCACAGTTAATCACCCATAGAATGAACACAATTCTAAACAATGCACTATTCGATGTTATGTTCTTAGAAAGTGATTAACTTCAATTTTACCATGAATTGTTCATACTACATTGTGTAAACGAATTGGACAACCAACCAGTGAATTAAATGAATACTTTGGGACAGAATAATTTTAAATCTCATTTTCCTTAATCTCATCTGTGTTGAGGAACAGCTGCGAAAGCAAACAAATGACTTACAGTGATTGTTAGTTTTCTTATCCTGTTTTTAAGGTTACATGAAAAAACAGAAAGCTAAGATTGCAATACTATTACATAGTTAAGTTTTAAAGCTACATTTTTTTCTGATCAAATGTTGTTTCCTGCAATACTTACTGGTGCTTTTAATTTAATATTTTAGATCATTAAAATGTGGTTTCACGTGTAGTTTTGCAGACAGTGTACATTGTGGCCCAATTCCAAAAGACTTGCTCTCAGTACAAATGACCACTTACACTGAAAACAGGCTGAGAGCATGTGTTTTGGAATCCGTTCATGAGCGTAAGCCTATTTATAGGTTGGGATTTCAACTTAAGTATGTCACTTACACTGAGAGCAAGTCTTTTGGAGTCAGGGCAGACTTGCACAGAACAACTCTTTTGAAACCTGGCCCTATGTGTTTTGTATTTTGCTAGAGATTGCAGTTTACAAGAAATGGAGCATTACAGATAGCGGATATTGTATTAAATATCTTAGTGCTGCAGAATTTTATCTGCGTCTCCTTATTCCTCATCTTTACTTTAAAATGCCTGTAATGTGCACCTATTAAATCTGAAGTGTTTCTGCAAGGTTTGAAAAACATTTTCCTCAAGCTAAAGGACCAAGAATAAAAATAATAATAATTAAATAAAACCATGAACCATGAATTAAACTTCTTAGAGTGGTTTAGTATATTCTTTTTAAATATCCTAAATTAGTAAACCACGGCTTTCATAAAAAATACACAATTCTGAGCAACATGTCTTCTGTTATCTGAGAATTTGCCAGTCAGACAGTTCTACCTAAGTTAATGAGAGAGCTCAATACTACTAACTGCAATAACATTTTTTTATTTTCAAGACCTGAAATTCTTGCGATTTTACTAGTAACTCCTTACCTGGTATATGCATTCTGACAGAAAGAAACCAGAACTGTAAAAGTGGTTAGATATCTGCCAAGGTATGTGCCTGATCATCTCACTTTTCAGAGAACCATGATCCATCTAGCCTGTTTAAATGACCATTCTTAGATTAAGGTTTGCAACTTGTATCACAGTTTTGTAACCCCAGAGTTAGTTATTTTAGTTTAGAAGGTGTTATTCTTTGAATGTGAGCTGTGGGACATTTGCTCCCATTAAAAATGTTGGTTTAAGCCCATGAGTTAGTGTATTTACAGTAAATAAAATATACCAAATTCACTTGCCACACATACTGAATGAAACAAATGAAAACAACAGTGGATTTTTAATGTATCTGTCAATGTACATTACAATAATCTACCTAAAGTCTAGTTAATGATAACATCAGGGCAGTGTATAAAACTTATAGATATAGGCAATCATCTGAAGCAAGTAAAATGCTGAGCAACTGTTTGTTAGATTTTTAAGTATTTACAACAACAGTGCAGAAAGGATCTATCAAACTAGGAGCTTCTTCAGTCAAAGTAATTCAGAAAAAAAGGTTCTTAAATGAAACTTTCAGCTTCATTCAGAGCTGAATATCAAGGCAGTAGGTAAAAAGTTTATATGTGGCAGCATCTGTAAAGGAGAATAACTGAAGAAATATCTGACTGGCTATGTGGTATAGTGACAAGAACTTGATATAGCTTACAATAGCAGCAGCAATTCCTGAAGAATATGCCTGCAGAATATATCAAATACACTTCTTTGGAGGAAAATCAATAGCAAACAAAAAGAGTTTTCTTTCTTTCTTTAATAAAATAGGCTAAAGAATTTCATCCAACTGGCGGATAACAAATGCTAGTTAATGCCTATCAAAGTGTTCAATTCCATTCCACATAATTAAATAATTGCACTGATTGCATTATTGGACCAGTCAAACTAAAAAAAAGATGAGTTATGCTGTAGAAGCTGAGTATTTTGATGGAAAATTAGCTTGGCTGCCAGAATTGTTACCGTTATACTGAATACCCAGAGAAATTAAAAAAAGTGAAAAAAAGACTAAATGGAGAAAAAAATAGTTATGGAACTTGACAGGAAGATTTGATCTTTATATGAAAAGTTTAGGAGTTCCAACTATTCGGGATGCTGAATATCTGCACGAACAATAGGCAGGTATAGAGCAGGTTAGAGAGCAAATAGGAGACATATGGAAACAAAGCCAGTAAACCAACTTAACCAAATTATTTTCTTTTGAAAAGTTGTGTATATAGGAGATTTTACAAGTCTTTCATTTTTACTTTGTAAATGCTGAAGAACATTGTATTTATGTTAATATCCCTGTTTAACCAGTTTCCCACCATCGCCATCATAGGTTCATAGGTTCATAGGTAGGTACTAGGCTATTGGCCCAAGGGCCTACGTAAGCCTAGCCAACAAGTTTCCCTGGCTTACACCACCCAAGAAAGTTATTTTCCTGTGCTACTGTCGAGCAGAGACACAGAAGTGATCCCCGGGGTGTATTTCCTATTTCCCATCCACTCATCAAGATTTTTCTTGAAGAGTGCTAATGAAGAACTTTGCTTGACATAGATGGGTAGCTTGTTCCAGAGTATGGGAAGTCTCTGGGGCAGGAATCTATCCCTCCAGCATGTCCTGTTTATTGTGGTGACAAAGTTTAGGTCCCTAGAGTGTGTAGCTCGGAGGGATTGGGATTTCTTTAGGTGTAGCATTTCCAACAGCTCTGGGTTTGACATAGCTTTATATGTTAGGCAGAGATCACCTCGGAGTAGGCACTATCCTATGCGGTAAAGCTGGAGTTTTTTGAGGTGGTCAGTGTAGGGCATTTGTTTGAGGCCAGTAATCCTCTTTGTGAGGTACTTCTCTGGCCTTTCCAGCTGCTGCAGATGTCTTGTGAGGTACATTCCAAAAGGGGCATTGTACTCTATAATGGGTCTAATGAGTGTCAAGTAGAGGGGAACAATGACCTCTTTTTTCCTGGTGAGAACCCTTTTAAGATGTGGTGTGCCTGCCACATAGAAGGAATTCCTGACTACTGTGGCAATGTGACTATCAAAGGAGAGACTACTGTCCACCTGTGTCCCAAGGTCTCTTATCACGCATTTGGTGTTAAGTAGATTGCTGCCTATGTGGTAATTCATGGGTACAGAGATTTTACCAAAGGGGATGACACTGCACTTTTTGGCATTGTGGTTGAGGCCATGGCCCTGACACCAGGCATCTGTCTCAGCGAGGCCCTTCTGTAGGATGACCACATCATTTGGGGACTTGACTATGGCTCCTAGTTTGCAGTCATCTTCAAAATTCATTAGCCAGAGACCTTCTGTGTTAGCCTGTACTTCAGAGAAGTAGATACCAAACAGGAGAGCTCCCAGGATGGAACCCTGTGGTACTCCACTTGTCACTGCTTTGAGGTCAGATTTGGAGTCTGCAACTTTTACAGCGTGGGTTCTGTCAGTGAGCCAGTTGGCAACCCATCTTGTGATGTAGGGATTTATACCTAGTTTAGTGAGTTTAGCTATAATTCCAGAATGGGAGATGGTGTCAAAAGCCATGGCGAGGTCAAGATAAGCTGTGTGAACCACCTTACCCTCATCTACAGCATTGGTGACTGCCTCAAAGAAGTCAATCAGGTTCAGGAGGCATGATCTGCCTTTCACAAACTCGAACTGGGTGGGATCCAGAGTTTGGAGGTTACCAATGTCTTTGTTTATGAGTTCCATGATGATATGTTCCATGGCCTTGCAGACCAGACTCATCAGGCTAATAGGTAGATAGTTCCCGGGATCAGTGGTGGCTCCCCCTTTGTGGAGTGGGATAACTGTTGCTGTGTGCCATTCAGTGGGCACAAAGCCTGATGCGAGGCTATTATTGAACATGGTGCTTAAGTGGGGAGCCAGTTCATTCTAAAGTTCATGTAAAATGCAGCCTGGGATGTTGTCCGTTCCCATGGATGCTGTGTTTTTGGCTTTAGAGAGTGCAGCTTTTACCTGCGTAGTTGTGATTACAGGGACTCTGCATTCTTCCTGTATAGATATGGGCCCTTTAGGGGGTGAGAGGGGGGTAAAGTTAGCACTGAACCTATCTGCCAGGATGTTGGCAATATCAGTTGGTTCTGTAATTTTCTTGCCTTTGTACTGTAACTCAGAGAAGATCTGGGTGTTGCCATCGAGATTCTTGACATAGCTATAGAATGCTTTGTGGTTGTCCTTGGAATTAGTGGCAATTTTGTTTTCGTAGCTAGCTTTGGAGGATCTTATAGGGGATCTCAGCTTCATACTGAGGCTGACCAGGGAGCTCCTCCACTCATGAGATTTTACTCTCTTTTGCAACAGTTTCTTCCTCCTGTTGTACAGTTTGTTTATGGCAGGGGACCACCAGATTGGCTTCCTTTTTTTGGAGGCTAGCATCTTGGGTCTGTTTGGGATAGCACCATCCATGCACTCGTGTAAGTGCTTAAAGACTTTAAAGACTGCATTTGTGTAGGATTCAGCAGTTGTAACTGTATTGTCCATCTGCATGGGTGTCATGAAGATAACCACTTCTGTCTTAAGAAGCATGAAGTTGGCTTTGGAGAATTTTTTTACTGCGGTTTCCTTAATGGGGGTGGGGGGGTGGGATGTGGATCTCATGGGTGATTAGCTTTTGGTCAGATCAGACCAACGAGGAGTTGACTTCAGGTGTGGAACACCTGTCACTCATGTTGGCAATGACTAGGTCTAGGATATTGTTGCCCCTGGTGGGCATGTGGATAAGTTGATCCAGGGCATTGGAGTTTATGAATTCCAGAAAGCGATGAGCTAAGGAGTTGGTACACGAGTAGTTTTCCCAGTTAATGGTGGGGTAGTTGAAGTTGCCTATTATTAAGGTGTTTGGTTGAATCCTAATATTTTCCAGTGTATCAAGAAAAGAAGAGTGGGAATCCTGGGGCATGGTGGGGGATCTGTAGCAAGCTATAATTTGGATTGCAGTTTTGCCCAGAGATAGTTGCACTTGGATAACCTCGGATGCATTATGCTGAGCAACTAGCCTGGAGGTGTGGATATCCTTAATGAATATGGACACGCCTCCACCTTTGGTGTTTCAGTCCAGGTTACATGGCCAAAAAGTGTGGTATGAGTTATAGCCTGGTAGTGCAGGGGTGCTCTCTGGAGCCTTGAACCAGGTATCAGTCACTGCACAGATATCGATGTTCTCCATTTTAAGGAGTGCCTCGAGTGAGTGCATTTTGAGGTTTAGACTTGTAGCATTTCCTTACCATATCAGTAGTTTGATGTGTTTCTCATTATGTTTCTGCTCTTTTCTTTGTTTTACTGTTTACCACTAACTGCTATTTGTATTCTCTTATGTGATCAGATTTCCAGTTTTTGCACATTTCATATTTTTGCTGTCTTTTTTGCTTCTTTCTTTCTTTCTTAATAGTTTCTACTGCATATTGCCTTACTTTTGCTTTATTTCTTTATTAATCCAGAATACAATATGCTTTTCTTTAATCTTTTGTACTACCATTTTTTTGTATTTCTTATCTCTCTCTCTCTCTATATATGTATATATATATATATATATATATATATATATATATATATATATATATATATATATATATGTTGTACTGTATTGTTTGATGTCTTTGGCAGTTGTTGAAACATTAGGTTTGACAGAATTTTCTGATGTTCCTTCTTAACTTCTGAAGTTTAGAAACCTTCTCTTTTGTCTGTTTGGCATGAGAGTGGACACTATGGAATAGAAGATTGTGAACCACACTGTCTGACTATTAATTGTTCCTATATGATTGCCAGCTTCTTATTCACCTTGTGTGTATAGCATGTCTAGGAATTCTTCTGTATGAGGGGATCCTGACACAATCTCATTGATTCATGCCCCCCAACAAGCACAGAGCCTATTCCTAATGAAGCTACTGCCAAGCTAAGCTCCTAGTGCGTTACAGCAAACAAAAATGGCAACTATGTAAACATTAGTGCTTTCAGATACAAGACTTCTTCACATCTAACAATTCCTTGAAAGTCCTAGTATTACTTTTATGATTAGAGCATTGACATTTTGTTTTACATTTTAATAGATGGAACAGGCTTTGTTAACAGCATAATACTAATGCCAGTCTACATTATATTCTTGAAAGCCGACAATGTCGAATCTGACATTGTCGACACGAGAATATCGAATGCTCAGAATCTCGAGCGGGTCAACGGAAATCTCTCTAAGGGAGATTTCCGTTTACTGCAATGTAGTGCGGTCTCAGAGTTGGCATATTTAAGTAGCGGGGGTGTGGGGGTCCAGGGGGGGCTTGTCCCGTTAATGTACTTTTTTCTTTAGATATATATATATATATATATATATATATATACATACATATATATATATATATATATATATATATATATATATATATATATATATATACACACACACACACACACACAGTGGGTGAGAGAGAAAGAGAGAGACAGTCATAGATCTAGATCTAGCTATAGATATAGATATATACAACCATGTTAAGGCCTGCTCCAGAAGTTTGGTAGACTGTGATTCAATGAGTTTTGGTCTATACTATGTCACTGAAGTAGAGAGTTGAATATGTGGATAATACTTATATAAAATGTACATACCTATATATATATACACACACACACACACACACACACACACACACACACACACACACACACACACACACACACACACACACACACATATAAAAATATGGTTACTAGGCATACCAGGCTTTTTTATTACACAGCTTGTTGACAAGGGGTATGGGTACATAACATTGTTGAGCACAAAGGCTGGTAGAAGCTATTGCACTCTAAATTATGTTTTGTTGACTACAACAGCTTAATTCATTGTGGCCATGGTTAAGTGAAGTTAGTATGTATAAGAAATGGGGAACTGCTATGTGAGGTGAGGTGAGTAGAGTGTACATGAAGTAGTCAGTTTTGACTTTTAGTGTAATACTTAAGCTTGCTGTGTTCCATCGATATGGGAGTTTTGTTACTGATGAGAGAGGTTTATTCTGTAGGGCTATTCTGGAAAAAAGAGGTGGCATACTATTTTTTGTTTTTGTTTGAACAGTTGATGTTGTTGTGGTGAATACTAGTAGAAAAATGAATAGTTAAATAAATTAATAACAACATACTCATAAAATGTTATGTATGCATAGAAATCAATCTATATATGCATGTGTTATAGTGAAGGCAGAGCCTGGGAAGCACACTGCCAATTTAGGTGGTGTCAGTGATATTAACATTCTATTTGGAGGTTGCATTACATGAGAAAGAGGGCCATACAGAGTTTCTAAGTTTAAAACAAACTGATATACTGAGAGAGAGAGAGACAAACAACTCTCCATGGTAAGTAATAAGGACAGCGTCCCTAAGCATACATCATGGCCACTACCTGTTGATGGAGTCGGATTCCTCACTTCTGTTTTAAGAAGCATGAAGTTGGCTTTGGAGAAATTTTTTACGGTTGTTTCCCTATTGGGAGTTGGGGATGGGATGTGGATGTCTAGGGTGATTAGCTTGTGGTCGGATCTGACCAATGAGTAATTGGCCACTGGTGTGGGACACTGGTCACCAATGTTGGTAATGACCAGGTTTAGGATATTGCTGCCCCTGGTGGGAGTGTGGATAAGTTGATCCAAGGCGTTCAAATTTATGAATTCCAGAAAACGTTGAGCAAAAAGAGTTGGTACAGGAGTAGTTTCCCCAGTTAATGTTGGGGTAGTTGAAATCACCCATTATTAGGGTGTTGGGTTGTACCCTAATATTTTCCAGTGTATCAAGAAAAGAGGAGTGGGAATCCTGGGGCACGATGGGGGGTCTGCAGCAAGCTACAAAGTTAGTTGCACTTGGATAATCTTGAATGCGTTATGCTGAGCAACTAGCTTGGAGGTGTGGATATCCTTAATGAATATAGACACGCCTCTGCCTTTAGTGTATCTAATAAGAAGGAACACTGAACTTGTTTTGAATGAAAGATCATGTTGAAATGAGCTGTGTAAAGACTCTTTGTGCATTGTTGTCAACAAACTAGATTTTATGGACTAAAACTTGAACATTTGGTGAGGACAAATCAGTTGAAACAGACAAGCTGTGCATGACTACGTCTTATTTTCATTTATTCTCTACAAATTTGGAAAAAAAAAATTATGTTAGTCCTTGTAAATAAACATCAATTTAAAACTGAAAAGCTGGTTCCAGAGATTATTTTTGCCACCAACAGCACAGCAAATTGTTACATTAGTAGGGACAGTGAGCCTGAATACAGCTTGTTAAGAAGTGTGAGCTGGAAAGTACCTGAAAGCAAATGCTTTGCCTAAAGTGTTGTACCTCACCACAGAAAGAAGTGCAAGCCTTCCTGAGCCAGTGTATCTGCCAGAGAATGATCTGATGAAACAGAGGAGCTGTGCATTTTGTACTGATCCACAGCAGTTTTGAAAGAAAGCACATTTATATGTCATCATTATAAAAAAACATCAAGCTACAGTGGACAAGTGAGTTGCAGAAAATGTTTTTGTCACTGCAAACACACTAAATAGTTTCTCTTCTTCTGTATGTGTGTGTGTGTGTGTGTGTGTGTGTGTGTTTGTATATATAAATACAGATACAGAGATATATAAACATATATATCCTATGAGTGCGTGTGTGCATGCGTGTGTGTGCATGTGTGCGTGTGTGTGTGTGCATGTGTTTGTGTGTGTATATATATATATATATATATATATATATATATATATATATTTTTTTTTTAATTTATAAAATTAATTTATAGGTTTACAATCAAAGTGTTGATCGCCATCGACGAATGTGCATTTTGTTGACTTCTGTATGTGAAATCCATAATGCCAATTTCTCCGAATGTTGCATAACCACAGAAAGTCAACATTTCCGACTGCTCCACACCTACAAATGAGTGCTAACATGGGTCAAAAAGGGGACAAGATTTTGTGGTTCGGAATGCTGGTGTTTGACATTTTCAACCATTGCTGTTTAGAGTTCCTGTTAGTGGTGTCAACGATGTGCAATCCACATTTTGATTGTAAACTATATGTATATATATATATATATATATATATATATATATATATATATATAATATATGCTGTCGCAGACACAGATTGTCGAATGCGTCTTTGTCGAACTGAAAAGCGTAAAAAGGCAAAATAGCGAAGTGGCTTTTCAGCAAATTCTTTTCCTGGGAAAGAATTTGCTTGGCCACTTTCACTACTTTGCCATTTTCAGCACTGTAGTACGATCTTGGAGTTGGTGTATTTAAGTAGGGGGTTGTGGGGGCACAACCCCCCACGTCAGGTGGTGTGGGGGTGAAGCCCCCACACATTATGTTATGTTTTACATTTTTTTTTTTTTTTTTTTGGTTTTGGAACAGCAATTTTTTTCCCATGGAAAAAAAATTGCTGTTCTGAGGTTTCAATATTGTAAGCTTTCACTTACATGGGGGCGATTATGTGTCATTCGCTCTTCTGAGCATGTGATAATAATATAGACCCTATATATATATATATATATATATATATATATATATATATATATATATATATATATATATAAAATCACACATGCCATTTATACACTAGTTACCTTTGCCACTGAGGGAGGGCTATGCAGAGTCTGTAAGTCTGAAATTTGCAAACAAATGGAAGAAAGAGAGAGCGAGAGAGTGAGAGAGCGAGTCTGAGACAACATTCCAGGACAACTAGTAACCAACAGTTGTCATAATGATATATCATGGCCACTACCTCCAAACACTGCAGGTGGATCAGATCAGTCAGTACTTAAGGAAGTAAACCCAGAATGCTCACTGGAATATTTGGCAGCAAAACTATAACTCAAATACTTTGGCCATATTATGAGAAGACAAAATTCAGTAGAGAAGACACTTCTGCTTGGGAGCTAAAGACTAAAAGCAAAAGGAGATGGAGGAGGCCGAGGTTAAGATGGATAGCCAACATTCTGCTTTAATGAATATGAGTTTGCAAGAAGTTAGAGAGGTAGTTATTGTCAGGCAATTCTAATATGCTAAAGTCTTCAAGTATAGTCAAGAATCGTTTTTTGTTCTCACAACAGGTAGCTGGATTTATTTTTTCAGTCCTGACACTGCAGTGCAGCGTAACTGGGAGGCAGAAGTTACATTCCTTAGTGGACTGTCCCTTTGGATGAGATGTTAAATCAAGGCCCTACCTTCCTGAGTTGGTGGTAGCTCATGTGGATGTAAAAGATCCCATTGCAGTTATCAAAATGAGTAGGGTACTTTATTTAAGCAATTTAATATTATATAGAACTTAAAAACAAAATTTCCCTACTTAAAATAAATATATTTTTCAACATGCCTTGTTCATTTTTTTATATTTATAAAAATATGCAAAATGAAGCACAGGGCCAGATTCATGAACACCTTCACTTAGTGCTGCAGTCACTGCACTTCATCCACATGATAGTCCACCATTTGTTATTCATTAAACAGCTGTGTACTTTGTACATGCCCTTAAAACAAGGGTAAACTGCACAATAAGCTAATGAAAGCATA
Organism: Protopterus annectens; assembly: GCF_019279795.1. NCBI lineage: Eukaryota > Metazoa > Chordata > Ceratodontiformes > Protopteridae > Protopterus > Protopterus annectens. The sequence goes on along the minus strand of NC_056734.1, from coordinate 576,984,317 downwards.
ACTAGTTGAGCTGCATGCTAATTAACCAATCCAACAAGGTGGAGCTATTCAGGAATGGATAAACTGATCATGTACATTTAGTGTTCTCTTTTGCCCTGTATTTCAAAACTCTTTGGAATACAGCCACAAGAAAACACTTAGAAAAAATGTTTGGGCTGCCCCTGCCATCATTAACTTGTATGTGCAACAGGCTTTTATTTAAAGGGTTGCTGCTGCTTCAGACAGACCGCAGCCTAGAAGAGAATGGTGTTGAGACCCCTTCTGACATATGATGGACTTCACGATACACAAATTGTATCACGACGCAAGGTGAACAGGGAAACAATAGAGGAAATATGCAACCTCTGCTGCCCTCACTGAGACCACAGGGAAATCATGGAGAACCCATCCCAGTGGAAACTAAGGTATGTATAGCATTATAAATAGCAGCTACAGGGACTTTTGAGAGGCCCAAAGGGGATATATTAAGGCTGCCACAAGTCTCAGCTTTCAGAATCTTGCATCACTTTCTAAATGTAATGTTACAACATGCAAGGGATCATATCTGGTTCCCACACACCCCAGAGAAGGGAACCATGACAATGCAGTAGTTTTATGCCATAACATACTTACCTGAGGTTTTGGGGGTCCCAGCCTACATACACATGGAAATAAAAGCCCCAGCCAGTGAAAGGCATGGAAGTACATCAACAGAAATTGTATCACTGCACTATCTGTCAGGTTGTCTGGAATGCCCAAGGGATCACCTACAGTGTGAGTCCAGGTAACCCTGGCAGTTTCTATAACTTACTCACATAACATACCTGTAGCCTGTACACAAGGTTTGCTAGCGAGGACTTTCCATATAGGCATCTAGTGGTGGATGCAGCTTATGCACTATAAATTTGGCTTATGATATACATGAGAAACCCACACAATCTCACTGAGTAATGATACAACAATGCCCATGCTCAAACTAGCAATATAATAGAACATGTACTTGGCTTGCCCAAATCAAGCTTCATAGATTCATAGGAAATTACTTGGCTAACAGCTTATGAGCCCTTACAAGCCTAGCCAATATATTGGGTAAAATTGGGTTATATGGACCTTAGGGGCAAGAGGATGGCATAGTTTTTTGCCACTGCCTCGAGTATTTTATGGATTACCCCTGTCCATAAGAGACATGGGTACTACACCAGGTAGGAATTTATGATTCCCAATCCATTGATCCAAATTATGTTGAAGAGGGAGAGGGCCAGGGAAGGGCTTTGCTTAACATGAATAGGAAGTCTATTCCAAAAAAGGGGCAATCTCTGAGACACATATCTGTCTCTCCAGCATGTTTTGTTTGAGTTACTGACTAAGTTTGAATCCCTGGATAAGGTTACCCTCATACTGTTTGTCTTGACGATGTGTACCAGATCCATCAGGGCTGGATATGTGATTGCTTTGTAAGGTCAGACATAAGTCACCCCTTAATAGTATGCAGGAGACACAGTACAGAGAAAGGGCATTTAGTTTGTCTGCATATGACATGCTGTTTATACCCTGTATTTTGGTGAGGAAAATATGAGGTCACTCCAGATTTTGTAAGTGCCTAGTCAAGTACATATCAAATGGCACATTCTGCTTTATTATTGGTCTAATGAGGCCTGGGCACAATTGGACTATAATTTCCTTGGATCTGGATGCCATACCTATACTTATAACTTGTGCCACATAGAAGGACTTCCTCAGCACTGTGGACACATGGTGGTCAAAGTTCAGACTATTATCTTTGTACCTAGATCTGTCACTTCTGAGTCTACTCTTAGGGGTGTGCTACTAATGTTGCAATTTGAGAGATATTTAACTTGTCAAAGTATATGATAATGCATTTTTTCATATTAAGTTTTACGCCACGGCACATGCACCAAACATTTGTCTGATTTAGACCTTCCTGAAGAATGTCTACACCATTGAGGGATTCAATGATTGCCTGAGCTTGCAGTGATCAGCAAACTTTGTCATCCAGAGGCCTTTCACATTAGCCTTGACTTCAGGGAAGTATATTCCAATGTGGGGTGGTTCCAGCACTGAACCCTGTGGCACACGACTAGTAGATGGCCTCTTGCTGAATCTGGATTCACCCACTTCAACCACGTGTCTTGTCTATAAGCCAACCGTCTATCGTGCTGGTTATGTATGGATTTATGCCCAATTTTGTGAGTTTATCATAAGACGTTACTAGTCTATGGACCCTGAGGCACTTACAAGCCTAGCCAAGAATTTAGCCCATGTTCCAATAAGTCAGCACCCGATGCTCCTGTCCAGCAGGGACACAGGTGGAATTCCAGGGTTGTGTTTTCTGTTCCCCATCCAGTTATCCAGGTTGCGCTTAAAAAGGAATAATGAGGTACTCTGCTTGACGTGCAGTCTATTCCACAGAGGAGGGAGTCTCTGGGACACAAATCTGTCCTGGCAACAAGTCCTATTGATGTCACAGACCAGGTTAAGGTTGTGCATGTGGGTTAGTCTAGTGGAGCTAGACTTGCAGATATGCAGCAGTCCCATCAAGGCAGGGTCTGAGACTGCTTTGTATGCCAGACAGAGGTCACCTCTGAGAAGTTTGTATGAGACTGAGTAGAGGGACAGGGCTTTTAGCCTATCTGCATATGGTAAATGTTTGAGGCCCTGGATTCTCCTGGTGAGGAACCTCTGTGGTCTCTCCAGCTGCTGCATGTGCTTTGTGAGGTACATGCCAAAAGGGGTGTTGTACTCAATAATGGGTCTTATAAGGGAAGAATACAGGGATGTTATGACCTCCTTGTTCCTGGATGAGATACCCTTCCTAATAAAGTGGGCCATGTAGAAAGCTTTCCATACAACGGAGGCAATATGGTGGTCAAAAGTCGGGTTGCTATCAACCTGGGTGCCTGAGTCCCTCATGACTGAGTGCGTGCTTAGGACCTTGTTATACCCGAGTGGGGAAATGAGTCAAATGTCTTGGCCAAGTTGAGGTAGGTGGTATGTACTTTATTACCCTCATTTATGGCCTTATTGACTTTCTCAATGAAGACAGTCAGATTTAGTAGGCATGAACTGCCCTTGACAAAGTTGAATTGGGTTTGGTCCAGTGTTTGGAGATTTCTACATCATGATTTATCAGGCCCATGATTGGTCTTTCCATTACCTTACATAAAACTAGGCAGATTTATGGGTCTGTAATTTCCTGGGTCAGTCAATGGTCCCCTTTTATGCAGAGTGATGACTGTTTCTGTTTTCACTCTAGCGAAACAAAGCCAGTCAAGAGGCTGTGGTTAAATAGAGATCCTAATGGGCCTGATGAGTTCTGTTTTAAGCTTTTTAACAGGCAATGACCTATATTGTTGGGCCCCACTGAAGCTGTGTTTTTAGCTTTAGAGAGCACAGTGACAACTTAGGTTCATAGGTTCATACTAGGCTATCTGCCCTAGGGCATTTATAAGCCAAGCCAGAGTGTGTGTGGCTTTCACCACCCCTTAGGATGAGAATACTATACCCATTAGTTTGCTGTGCCTCTGTCCAGCAGTGATACAGAGATGATTCCTGGGGTAAACCTACGATCTCCCATCCACTTGTCAAGATTTCTCTTGAACAGAGTCAGTGAGGGGTTCTGCCTCACATGGACTGGGATTCTGTTCCATAGTGTAGGGAGTCTCTGGGTGATGAATCTGTCCCTCCAGCATGTCCTATTTATATCCATGTTGAGGTTTAAGTCTCTTGCTCTCGTGGCTCTGGTGGATTTGGATTTTTTGAGGTGGAGCATGTCCATTAATTCCGGGTTGGACATGGCCTTGTATGTCAGGCACAGATCACCTCTGAGCAGACGGTATGTGACTGAATAGAACTGGAGTTTCTTCAGTCAGGCATCGTATGACATATGTTTGAGCCCCTTTATCCTTTTGGTGAGGAACTTTTGGGGTCTTTCCAACTGCTGCAGGTGTTGGGTAAGATACATTCCGAATGGGGCATTGTACTCAATCATTGGTCTGATAAGTGAAGAGTACAGGGGTACAATGACCTCTCCTGATCTGGATGTGAATCCCTTCATGATCAGGTGGGCAATGTAGAAGGTCTTCCTAACCACTTTGGCAATGTGAGTTTCAAAAGAGAGGTTACTGTCAACTTGGGTCCCCAGGTCCCTGATAACTTCTTCCGTGTTTAATGGATTACCACCTATGTGGTAATTAGGGGTTACCTTGTTTTTCCCAAAGGGTATGACTATACATTTTTTGGCATTTAGCTTAAGGCCATGGCTCTGGCACCAGTTATCCATTTCTATGAGACCTCTCTGGAGGATGTCTGTGTCTGATGGAGTGTCAATTATGGTGCCCTGTTTGCAGTCATCTGCAAATTTTGTCAGCCACAATCCCCCTATGTTTGCCTGCACTTCAGAAAAATAAATGCCGAACAAGAGGGGCCCAGGACTGAGCCCTGTGGGACACCGCTTGTGACCGGCTTAGAGTCTGACATGGCACCAGCAACTCTAACCCTGTGTGTTCTGTCCTTGAGCCAGTTTGCAACCCATCTTGTGACATATGGGTTTACATCTAAGCTGGTGAGCTTTTCTATGATGCCCGAGTGGGGTATTGTGTCGAACGCTTTTGCTAGGTCAAGGTAGGCTGTGTGAACTGCCTTACCCTCATCAATGGCCTTAGTGACTGTTTCGAAAAGTCGACCAAGTTCAAGAGGCAGGATCTGCCCTTGACAAAGCCAAATTGGGTAGGATCCAGTGTCTGTAGGTCCCCAATGTCTTTATTTATGAGTTCCATTATGATCCTCTCCATAGCTTTGCAGACAAGGCTCGTCAAGCTTATGGGGCGGTAATTTCAGGGTCCGTAGAAGCACTGCCTTTGTGGAGTGGGACCACAGTTGCCGTACGCCATTCTTTGGGTACGTATCCTGTAGTAAGGCTAAGATTAAACAGCAGCCTTATGTGTGGGTTTAGTTCCTCATTGAGTTCGTGTAGCACACAGCCGGAGACACCGTCCGGTCCCATTGATGCTGTGTTTTTTGCTTTAGAGAGAGCAGCTCTCACCTGGGCATCTGAGATGTTTGGGAGGCTAGACTCTGGTGGGATAGTTATTTCTGCGGTTGGGGGGGGGGGGAGAAATTTGCACTGAACCTGTCTGCCAGTATGTTGGCAATGTCTGTGGGTTCAGTGATTTTTTATCATTTTGGACTAATTCTGAGCATATCTGGGAGTTTCCACCCAGGTTTCTAACATAGCTAAAGAAGGCCTTATGATTGTCTTTTGTGTCATTAGCTATTTTTCTCTCAAAGTTGGCCTTGGATGATTTTATGAGTGATCGTAGTTTTTTGCTAGTATTGATCAGAGATGCCTTCCCTTTTAGGGATTTTGCTCTGTCATGTAGTACCTTTCTCCTCTTGTTGTAGAGTTTGTTTATGGCTGGGGTCCACCAGACCGGGCACCTGCCTTTGGTGGAAAGGGTCTTGATTTTATTAGGGATTGCTTGATCCATACATTTCTGGAGGTGCTCGTAGAAGGCATTTGTAAGGGTTTCAGAAGCGTGGGTTGTGGTTTCCACTGGCTCGGGGGCCTTGAAGGATACCACACCAGTCTTAAGAAGTGTGAAGTTTGCTTTTGAGAAGTTCTTCACTGTGGTCTTTTTTGCTGGGGGTGGGGGCGGGATGTGGATCTCCAGTGAGATTAATTTATGGTCTGATCTCACCAATGAGGGATATACTTCCGGTGTGGAGCATTTTGTCCCCATGTTTGTGATGATCAGGTCTAGTATATTTTCTCCTCTTGTGGGAATGGTGACTAGTTGTTCCATAGCATTTGAGTTTATGAACTCCAGGAACCTTTGGGCTAGGGTGTTGGGGCTTGAGTAATGTTCCCAGTCTATGTTTGGGTAGTTGAAGTCACCCAATATGATGGTGTTTGGAGAGACATTCATACTTTCCAGTGTCTTCAGGAAGGCTGTGTGGGTTTCTGCATGTTACAAACTGTAGGGCAGTTTTACCTATGGTTAATTGCACCTGGATGGTCTCCGATGCTTCATGCATTGCCACTAACCTGGAGGTGTGGGTATCCTTTATGAATATGGATACTCCCCCTCCTTTTGTGGTTCGGTCCGGATTTTGGGGCCGGAACGCATGATATGAGGTATAACCTGATAGTGCTGGGGTGCTCTCAGGAGCCTTGAACCAGGTTTCAGTCACAGCACAGACATCGATGTTCTCCATACTGAGGAGGGCTTCGAGGGTGTGCATCTTGAGGTTTAGACTTCTGGCATTGAGCAGTATTACCCTTAGTTTTTCTCCATTTTTGTTTTCTAGGGCGGTAGGTTTATCATTTGAGCCTTACCTAAAAAAGGCACTATGGGGGTGGCAAGAGCCTTTGCCAATATCCGGAAGCCCAGGGGTGACAGGTGCAAGCCATCCCTTGCAAAGCAGTGTGGCTTGTCAAGCATGTCATCCCAGGCAGACAGACATTGGATCCCCTTAGAATGACACCAGTAATTAAGCCAATTATTAAAGCTGATCATTTTGTCTCTGTATTGTGGCATCATTCTTGGTGAGGGTAGGATACTGCTCAGGGTCAGGGCCATACCGGCCTGGGCTACATAATCTGAGAGCTCCTCTATGTCTCTTTTCATGTAGTCCAGGGAGGTACGTCTCAGGTCGTTCACACCGGCATGGACAATGACTGAGTCATACTTGTACTTGCTGTGGAGTGACCCGAGTGCTTGTGTTATGTGGCGGATTCTAGCGCCTGACAGGCAGCTTACTGTGATCTTTTCCTTGTTCAGTCTGGTGAGTGGGACGTCAGTGTGTCTGACTATGGAGTCACCTATAACAAGTGTGTCTGGCATTGTGTTTGGCCTTAAGGGCTGTGACTGTTTAGCACACTGACTTTGAGAACTATGTGATGCATGTCTTATGTCTTGAGGTGGCAGTTGCTTGGGTGTCTGCTTTGGAGGCCTCTGTAGTTTTGGTAGATTTTTGATCAGTCCCTCCGAGTATGTCTTTGTGTGTTTATGTGTTTGTTTTGCAGTTGTGATAGTTCTATGTGAAACTGGGTTTGTGGTGTGTGTGGTTTCCTTCTCCTCCTGTCTGGTCTTGCCAGTCCTGAGTTGAGAGAGCTCAGCCTCCAGTTTGGCTATATAGTTGCATCTCTCACATGTATTTGTGTTTTGTGGGAGAAGGAGTGGGTTGTCTGTGTACATGAGGCAATTGTAACATTGCATAAAGATGCCCAGATTCACCAGCTGAACAGGAGAGGACACTAGCAACTGACCCTTCGACATGCTAGAAAAAGTGAAAAAGTTTGCTGAGTCAGAAGGGACCTATAGGGAAATGGGTACTCAAGGGGATTCTAGGCTAATGTAGTACTTTGTTTAGTATACAAGTACTTTACCTATATAAAAATGCTTTAGGAGCAAGTGCTGAGCTTTTGAGATAGAGAATAGACTGTTTAGATTGCAAGTAGACAAGTTCTAAGGGAAAAATTGAAGAGCAGACTTTACGGAGCCAGAAATAGTTTAACCTTGTTTAACCGGCGCTGCCCGATGGTGCTCTATGGGCAACTCTGCGCTAAATCACACAAAAGCACGCTAAAGCAAAAGAAGCTTCCCTTTATCCAAATAGGATATGGAACAGCACAGGAACCAAGCCAAAGCCCAGAGATCAGCAAACTCTGAAGACTGGACTATTCTAGTTCAGTAAGGCGGGAAAACAAGATTTTTTTTTTTTTTTGCAGAAAACAGAGGAAAAACAGACAGTAAATGCTATAAATGCTTTTAAACGGCTAGTGCACTTGAGTGTGTTAGCCTACAGGTAAAATTAAGCAACAAATAACTTTTTTAAAAATGCAAAACAGTTAATCAACACAAAAACAGTTTAAATAGAATGCAGAGCTGTATAAACAGGCGAAAATGCAGTCGCTAAGCAGTAAATAATCAAAAAGCCAGAAAAAAAAAAAAACTTAAATCAGGAAAAAGTCACTCTTTTGCTCTCTGCTGCTTGTAGAACTCTGCAGGACACCACGAGGAGCTGTGCTGAGTTGAATACAAGCGAAAAAGCGCGCTAAAGCGGGCTTTATTACAGGGGGCTGAAAAGAGCTAGGAATTGACCCAACATTTCCTTGTTCTTTAGTGACAACTGGTGGAGGAGTGGTGGAGTGTATTTCTTTGGGAAGAACTGAGGGTGACGGGGAAGTGAAATTTGAGCTGAATTGATTGGTCAGCAGATGGCTGTATCTTTTGTTTGAGTATAGGTGATGCCATTTCAACTAATTCCACAGACTGTTAAGTGCTGCCCTCAAGACTGCACACATTTCTCTTTGGAGAATATTTTTACCTCAAAGTCTGCTTTCAGAGACTTTTCTAGTTCCCTGATTCACTTGTTTAGACTAGTGAGGGATTTTTTGCTCTCTTGTGCACATTTCCTTTTACTTCTTGACAGGATTTTCTTCCTTTGTTGTACAACCAGGGTGGCTTGTTTTTGCTGTTTGACCTGCGTTTATTTCAGTCTGGTACTCACAATTCTATGCAGTTGTTTATATGGTTGTACAGGGATTTTGTGTACACCTCTGCACAGGCTTCTGTGTTTCCCAGATTGGGGGAGGGAGCTTGGAAACCAGCTATGCCATGACTTAATAGGAGATAGTTTGCTTTAGAAAAGTTCCTAAAGTTTTTGGGGTTAGGAGGGGCCATCTAGTTTTACCTTTGTTTCAAGGGAGGCTGCTTTGTGATCAAACCTAACCATTGAAGACATCACACAGGAGGGGGCACTGCTTTCCCATATTTGTGAGTACTAGATCTAGGATATTTTTCCTCTGGTGGGAGTACAGACTAGCTGGTGCAGGGCATTTCAATTTACAAAGTCAAGAAATCTTTGGGCCTACATGTTAGTGGTCATGTATGCCTTCCAGTTAATGGAGGAATAGTTAAAAATCACCCGTGGTTATGGTATTGGTTTGGATACTGAGTGATTCAAGTAACTTCAGGTATGATGTATGGGTTTCCTGGTTCATGGTGGCGGATAGCTAGAAAGAATATGGCAATGCATTTTTCCATGGTTAGTGGAACATGGAATATCTTGGGACTGTCATATTGTTTGATCAGTCTTGATGTGTGCTTATCCTTTATGTAGATAGATACACCTCCGCTTTTTGCTCTCTCATGTTTATGGGTGGTTGGATTGTATGAAAGCTGTTATGGCCATAAACTGTGGGAGTGTTTTCCATGGCATTGAACCATGTTTCAGTAACTCCACAGGTGTCAGCATTCTCCAGGGTTAAGAGATCTTCAAGTGAGCACAGTTTCTTGGATGAGGCTCCTAGCATTGAGCAGTGACACCTCTAGATTGTCCTGAGTAGCTTTTGTTATGCTGGAAAGTTTGTCTGTTTGGTAATGCCTAAAAAAAGGCACTACAGGGGTGGATAATATTTTGGTCAATATCTGACAGGTGAAGACCATCCCTGGCAAAGTAGTGTGGCCTGTCAACCATATCCTCCTAGACTTACAAGCAATGGACCCCTTTGGAATGACACCAGTAGCTAATTTTTAAAGTAGATAATTTTTTGTTGATATTGTGGCATGCACGGTGGAATACTGCTAAATGTTCGGCTCATACTTGCCTGTGATGTATATTCTGAGAGCTCAAACATGTCTCTCTTCATGTAATCCAAGGATGTACATCTAAGGTCATTCATGCCCACATGGACCATGACTGAGTCATAGTAGTACTCAGCGGTAAGTAACATGAGTGCTTGTGTGATCTGGCGGATCCTAACCCCTGACAGACAACTAACTGTAACCATCTCCTTCTCCAACCTGATAAAAGGGACATCAGTGTGTCTCACAATGGAGGCTCCTATGACCAGAATTTTGGGTCATGGAGTATTTTGCCTTATGGGCTTGACAGTTGAGACACAATGAGATGTGGCTTTATGCACTGTGTTGTGAATTGCCTTGCTTGTGTGCATGCAGTTTCTCAGGACTGTGCTGAGAAGTTTTTGAGGTTTGGTTAAGTTACATGTGAGCACCTCCACATACAGAGGTCTATGTGTGTGTGTGTGTGTGTGTGTGTGTGTGTGTGTGTGTGTGTGTGTGTGTGTGTGTTTGGTCCTTTGTGGATGCAATGAGTGGTTTCAAAACTTTTCCCACCTTTAATGTGACCTATAACCTGTACAATTCAATTTAAAAACAAACAAATCTGTTAGGGGAAAACAAAAAATGTACAATAAGCTGGTTGCAAAGTGTGCACATCCTTAAGTTAATATTTTGTTGAAACACCTTTTGATTTAATTACAACAGTCAGTCATCTTGGGTAGGATTATATCAGCATGACACATCTTGACTTGGCAATATTTTCCAACTCTTCCTTGCAAAAGCACTCTAAAAATATGCCAGATTGTGAGGGCATCTCATGCGCACAGCCCTCTTCAGGTCACCCCACAGATTTTCTATTGGATTTAGGTCTGGGCTCTGGCTGGCCCATTCCAAAACTTTAATTATCTTCTGGTGAAGTCATTCTTTTGTTGATTTGGATGTATGCTTGGGGTCATTGTCATGTAGAAAGGTGAAATTCCTCTTCATCTTCAGATTTCTAGCTTTTGGTGATGCAAATTGTTGTTTTTGCGCCAAACATACCTTTAGGAATTGTGGCCAAAAAGTTCAACCTTGGTCTCATCTAAACATAACACATTTTCCTACATGCTTTTGGGAGACGATGTATTGTTTTGCAAATTTCAACTAGACCTGGATGTTTTTCTGTGTAAGAAAAGGCTTCCGTCTTGCAACCGTACCCCATAGCCCAGACATATGGAGAATATGGGAGATTGTTGTCACATGTAGGACACAACCAGTACTTGCCAAAAATTCCTGCAGCTCCTTTAGTGTTGCTGTAGGTCTCTTGGCAGCCTCCCTCACCAGTTTTCATCTTGTCTTTTTATCAATTTTGGAGGGACATCCAGTTCTTTGCAACGTCACTGTTGTCCCATATTTTCTCCACTTTTTGCTGACTGTCTTCATTGTGTTCCATGGTATATCCAATGCTGTGGAAATGTTTTTGTACCCTTCTCCTGAGTGATACCTTTCAACAATGAGATACCTTTGATGCTTTGTAAGCTCTCTGTGAACCATGGCTTTTGCTGTAGCAGGCAACTGAGTAAATGTCAGGAAAATCCTATTAGGACAGCTGAACTTTATTTGGGGTTAATCAGAGTCTCTTTAATTGATGGCAGGTGTGTACCCAAAAAGACTGAATGCTGTAATTAAATCAAAAGGTGCTTCAATAAAATAATAGTTTAAGGGTGTGCACTCTTATGCAACCAAAGTATTGTACGTTTTTTATTTTTTATATTTTTTCCCCTAACAGATTTGTTTGTTTTTCAATTGAACTGTACAGGTTATAGGTCACATTAAAGGTAGGAAATGTTTTGAAATGATTTATTATGGTCTTATTTTTTTATATCACAAAAACCTGGCATTTTAACAGGGGTGTGTACACTTTTCATATCCACTGTCGGCCTAACAAGACTTAACTAAATGCATTCCTGCTGCTTAGCACACACATTAGATTCCCTGTGAGTAACTTGGGACTCAGGTCAAGTTCTAAGGTGGTTTTTACAGGGAATTTCAACTTTTGGTGATTGTATATATATATATATATATATATATATATATATATATATATATATATCTAAGGCACCACTAATCGCTGCTGTATGAAGAGCAGCTTCAAGCAAATGCAAGGCTTATATATGAACTATACACAAACTATGCCCTAAGACTAATCAGGTAAGCACACAATAAGCCTTCTACCAATCATTTCCAACTCAAAGAGGTTAAATTACCCCTCTCCTGCCACAAGAGTGAAGACGTTGACCATCTTAATGTAAAATGATTGGTTGGGAGCCCAGATGTTAAGAAATCACAACCAAATGCCTGAAACTAACTAATAAATCACTTGATACAGTGTATTTAAATTCAGAACAGCAGCCCTTGCAGCAGTTAGAAAATGCAAATTGAAAATTTTAAGAATTGCAGAAAAAAAAACAAATAGCACAAAAATCTTTAACAGTATGATGAAAACGAGCAATGCAAGTGCAGAATGATACTTAGTTTTGCTTGTGTTGCCAAGGATGACTTGAGATGTTAGCAAACTCTTTCAAAGTCGCTGGTGTTGTTGCCAAATGATGAGCAACACTGGATAAATGAGCCAAGACTCGTGCAAATGTGAGGCTTATATACGAGCAGAAAAAAACAAGTTTTACCACTAACTATGCTCTAAGGACAATCAGGTAAGCACATAGTGCACTTTCTACCAGCAATTCTCAGCTCAGATAAGTGAAATCAACTGTCTCCTACCACAAGAGTGCAGACTTTGTCCCTCTTAATGTAAAATGACTGGTTTGTAGCCCAGGTGTTAAGGATCCACAAACAGATGCCTAAAAACTAACTAACAAATCAGTAGATACAGTGTATTTAAATGCAGAACAGCAGATCTTGCAGCAATTGGAAAACACAACTTTAAACCTTTAAAAAGTACAGAAAAGCAATAAAAAGCACAGAAACTTTAAAAGTATAATGAAAACAAGCAATACAAGTGCAAAATAATACTTCATTTCATTTTTCTTGCCAAGAATGGCTTCAAATGTAGCAAAATCTTGCAAGATCTCTGATGTCATCACCAAGTCTTGGATAAAAGATATTTCATTGGCTATACACATAACGAGGTGCCCTGCAGAGTGACCAAGTCACCTCTGCAAAAATGTTCACAGTCTGTGCCATATTGTACAATGTAATTCTCAGGAAATAGCTTCAACAAGGACAGAAAGGCCCTGGACAACACTTTACAGGACTGCAGATAGGGCCAGCAGGTCCAGCAGATACAGATGAAGAGTCTGAGGAAAAACCAGAGCTGCAGATTGTGCTGGCAGACACAGGTGGGCACAATATGCCACGGCTCTGCTAAGAGGCAAAAGACAGCATACATAATTACCACCTAACTGAAAAACTAAGATCATAAATAAATACAAATATTAAAACTGATGATTGCCAAAGTCCTCAGCCTTTACTTAACCATGTAATGGTCGTCTCCTATCAACATCAGACAGAGTCAACTCCCAAGGACACATCTTGTAGCGGCAGTATTATCCAAGATAAGTGTTGAATATGTAAAAAAAAAAAAATCAGTGATTCCTTTCATACACAAATACTTATTTGTCAATAGGATGAAACATCTCAACTGTACAGTAATGTCAGAAGTAAGTCAAGAGAGAATTATGCAACATACAGCAATGATTTTACCCAATACTGGGCATCGAGCATGACATTTGACCAATGTAGATAACCCAGACATGAGCAAGTCAAGGTTAGCCATCATTTGAACAAGTTTAAGAGCAAGCAAAAATTCATAACTGGTAAGCCTGAATTAATAAGAATAACAAAACCGATACAATTACAGTCAACAAGTACATAATTAATACTTTACAAGTGAACAGGAAAAAGAAATATTAATGAAACATTTGTTTGCAATACATTTGATGAAAGCAAGTATTAGCTACCAATGTGAGCATCAGACAAAGGCAACCAAAAGTCACAAAGAAATATGCAAAGGGCAGGGCACAGTCATCATCATTACCACAGGGTGAGGGTTACAGGAGGGTAAGTCTGGCACCAAAAAAGTCAGTGTGTGTGTGTGTGTGTGTGTGTGTGTGTGTGTGTGTGTGTGTGTGTGTGTGTGTGTGTGAGTAAGAAACCAGTTTTGCAACATGTACACAATTTTCAGAGCAAGTAACAATAGATTGCTATCATTCAGAAGTAATTGTTTTAATAAAATGTGTGTGCATGCAATAGTATGAGCTTGATGATCTTTGGTGTGTGTGTATGTGTGTGTACTGGCCTACATGAATGCAATCAAAACACCTGTGCTACCACTACATCCTTGCATCTCGGACAGGTATGAGCCATGCATGGTAGAGTAGTCAGTTCATCATCATCATCATCATCCCTGAACATGAAAACTACCTCTGCCAAGAGTTACACTGTTAGCGTGAATGATGCTTGCTGGAAAAGTGGTTATCACAATGACATCTAGGACCACAAAACATGTGGTCTACCACATTTGGGTGTATATACCTTAACCACTGGTGGAGCAGTGGAAATAGTGCCACTATGAGGGAGTGATATTCCATAGCCTTGTCTGCTAAGACCTAATGAAGCCTCCAACCCCATGAATGCTTACCCTCCCCATCAGATGTTCTGTTACAGACATGGCTAGATCCAGTGTGTCACTCACCCTGTGCAAGTAGTTACCCACATGGTTCAGTCAGTCTTGCATGTCAGAATGTACAACATTTAGTATGCGCAATGTCTCTTTTGAGGCCCTTGTGGAGCATGCCTGTGCATCCATGATGGCCCAACAGATATGTTGTGTGGCACGTACTGACATGCCAACATCAAGAGAAATTTGGAAACTAGGCCTCCTCCAAGCACCTCTACCAATACTCTTGAGTGGTACCTTACCCTCATGATGGCTCTGGGGAGAATAAACCAGTTCTACCACAGGAGTAACCATACAACCTTGATCAACTGTGTCACTCTCAACCTGTCCTATGTCTGAAGTCTCTTTGTCATGTGTAGGCATACTGACTGTGTCAAAAAATGGGCAGGGGATGTGGGAGCCACAGTCTGTGTTCAACTGACCCTCTGCACCTCCAGTCTGTGTCTCATCCTTATTGCCATTCTCATCAGAGGTTACTGATACTCTGACATCAGGAAGTAGGAGATCCTCAGTGCTGGTGTCAGGATCACATATGGTAACAAGTAATTAATACAACAGAGGGAAACATAATAAAAAAATGATCAAACTTATGTTCTGGCAAATGTAATTTAAACAATACTAGATGCAAATGCAATGAAAACAGTTATTTAATGTATACATAAATCTACTTTATGTACAGTAATAAGGGGAAAAATTTAGCCTACTATGAGCAGGTGGTCATGAAAAATCAGTAGTAGAGGTGCCTAGACAGGGAAATGATGATGAAAACAGGATGATAAATATCTCAATGCATGACACAATAAGCAGGAAGCAGTATGCATTTTTATATCTATTTACCAAGAAACAGCTTATACAAAACTTCTCTTTCCTATTTGCTTTGCCACTAATCTCTCTCTCTCTCTGTCTCTGTCTCTCTTCTCCCCCACCCCTCTTGATAGATATATATATATATATATATATATATATATATATATATATATATATATAGATGGATTTATAAAGGCATGTGTATATATATCTATCTAGATAGATATACACAAGGCTAATGATTTCTCATATGGTATACTCGGACGTTCAGCAGCAGACACACTTTGGCTGTCTTCCACCACACCAACATCAATGAAACTCTGGGAGCTTCCTGATAAGCTGTCTGGATCTCTGGCAGTGGAAAGGAACTCCTCTATCTCAGTCAATGGTGGTTCAGGAGCAGGACAACCACCAGTAGATATCCTTTCCCAGGCAATTGCAGCTGCCCTATGCTTTGCATTCTTAATCGTAATTAAGTCATGTCCTGCAACTGCATTAATGTCATTGAATATCTGCTACCAGATATGTTCACAAGAGGTCTTGTCAGCTTGGACCCTGTCTAACAGAAATGATCTGTGTCTCCATTATACCTAAATGAGGACTTCATTCTCTGCTTCTGTGTACAGAGGTTTATGGGAACCAGATGTTTTGGGTGTCAAAGCCCTGTATGAGATGAAACATAATATCTTTCTTTTTCTCATGAGTTTAATTCTAAGGTGGTACTACTAAATTTGGACAGTGTGTAACTCAGTATATCACAAGTCATACCATTTTACCTCCAACCAACAATTGTTATAAGAAGCACAATAAAGCATGTCAGTGTTTAACACTGGAACATGTGTAAATAAGCTGAACATTACACATGGACAGATCTTACTACCATGTTTCACACCTTCATTATTTTTGTATATAATTATTGCAAATGTGTATGCCAAACCATTTTTGTGCTGTCTATTGCAGAAACACATCTGACAAGGCTGCGTGTCTTTGTGCATAGGCTGTTACATATGAAACATGAATTGCATGCCAAGTTAGACACACAGTTCTAGATTGACTTTTGCGGACATAGCTGGTGAAGATGAGGATGGTTCTCCATTTAGAAAGGTGAGATGTTGAGGAGTGCAGGACTTTTGTGGCACTCCTCTATGCAGGGGGATTATACTGGATCTAAGGCGGAGGCTTGGAATAGTATGGTCAAGCCTGTTTCAAGTTGAACTGATATTCCATGCACTGGAAAATATTGTCCCCATTACAGTGACATGAGGAGGTGCAAGTAGGACCTCCTGAGACAATGGGAGGATGAAATTAAGACAAAAAACAGCCCTCAGTTGTGTAAGTATAGTGACCCCTTACCAATGATATATAATGGCTTATCCAGCCAATACAGTTATTTATTATACTTTCATATCTTTTAATTTTTCCCTATTGTATAGCTGCAGAAGAGATAGCACAGAAGCAAGAGGCACATCAGGACAGAACCATTCGCCTCAGAGAGGTGTGGGGTAAGTATGCATTAAGTATGAAAGCAAGCCAGATAATACATTTTAGGTCATCAGTCCATATCAGCTTGAGCAGACATATCTAAACTTTTATACCAGGCATACATGTTTTCACCAATACCTCATAGTTATTGCATTAGGCAATGGCTACTCCATCTTTTTGTGTGTGGATTCAATTCCCAGAAGAAGAAATTAGCTTTTAGGACAGGACAGTATTTATAAAATCTTAACTACAATACTGAATGACATTAACAATTCAATGTCAGTAACTGAAATTATTAACTTAGAAAGCATATATCTGTTATAGCATAATCAAATAAATGTCTCCCTTTCTTATATAATACCACTGAGATTGATTTATTTTATGACACATTAATGCCTTCACATCATATCTGTTTGTGTCAAAAGTGAACATATTAATTTGTCACATCTGTTTATGCCAGTGACCTTATTCTCCCTGTTTTGTGTCCTACAACATTGTATCTCTCTTTTTGTGGGGGGAGGGTACATTGCTGCTGAAACAAAATGACCATTATAACAGGGAGATAGACTGACCACTGCAGTTTAGCCCACAAAACCTCCACAGGTGACTTTGGTGGCACCACCACAAGTATCACAGATACCCGGTACATCTGGGTCACAAGCTGTCAGCGTTACCCCCACAACTACTGCCCTACATAGCATTTGATACACATATATCACATGTAGTCCCCTTTCTTACCCTGTTGTGTTTTGTCCCTCTCACCTTTTGACAGCCTTTCTGTTTTTATGTATGTTCATGGGTCAATACCATAAACAGGATTACTTTTAGTCAATCAATATGAAGGATTATTTCTGAACAAAATGCTCTTTGTGTAATAATCACATTTATTACCAAACTACAATTTCCCCATTTAGCTTCCCCTGCTTCTTGTTTATACACTAATCCCTTATATCTGAACACAGTTTCCCACTTTAGTTTCCCCTGCATCTTAATTCTTTCATTAAAACTGCCCTTGCTTTCTAGTATGCTGTCCTCATCTGCTTGCTCACTAGGTTTGCCTGCAGGCAACAACTTTTGTTTACATTATGTGCTCAAGCTTCTGTGCACCTTTTCAAGGCCACCAATAATTGTGTTGGCTATAAACAGGTGATGCTAAACATGAAGGCTTCTGTAGTAGCTTGCATATTCAATGAGTAATTCTGCTTATCGCACTAACGCACACAAAGTATGTAGACTTAGCAAGCAGTGTGCATGCTTGTTAATGAATCCCAGGAACAAACTTCATAATACTTTGTATTTAAGTATATGAAAGTATGTGAAGATATTTTTTGTAGAGAGTTTTAAATTTCTTTAATCTCTAACTTCATAGCTTTTCTGCCTTTTTTTATTTCATACTCATCCCATTTTTATTATACAAAACTTCATTGTATCTACCTTTATTCATTATACCAAACCTATCCTTTTCAACCCATTTTATAAAAAATACACTTATTTTCATATTAAGTTTTTAGTATTCCATTTATCTTCTATTCCTGTCCCAATTTTTTCCATTATTTCACACTCTAAAAAAATACTCACTCTTTTCTGCATTATTACACATATAACCTTTCAGATAACCGCTTGTACGGGATGGATGACTTTTTTGTGAAGAGTGCTAATTATTAAACTTCCAATAAAGCCTTTACATTCTTTAATATACCCATTTTTTTCTATTTATAATAGCTTCTCTAATTTTACTTTCTCTTTGCTGCCAAGGGTCAATTTAGTAATATTTAAAAACAATGTTTTCATCCCAACACTTCATATTTTTTGTCTGTTCTGTTATGTGATGTTTTCATTCTTCATTTACATGTATCACAAGCTTCTCTTTCAGATTTTTCATGCTATTTATACTTGATGAATTGTACTGACTTTGGGGATGCATGAATATTTTGCACTTTAGTCAAAATGTTTTTCTATTATTTGTATGACATTCAGTACCCAAGATGAATGCAATAAGCACCCTCACCCCCCCAAGAAAACCTTCTGAATGTAACCTAACCTCCTATATTTTGTATTATATACTCCACCTCTTTTACAGTATTTCGTCTAGAATGCCAGACTGCATGAAAACAACTTCTAATAGAACCTTTCCAAGCATTCCTGGAAACATAAATAGTTTACCTAAGTAACATAGCTTCTATAATATTACTAAATGTGTTAAGTAAACTTTTTTCTGAAAATATAAGCCATACAATTTCCATGCAACAATCAAGTCCTTTACATCTTGTATTAAATCATCCCATTGCCTTTGTATAATCTGTCTCAAAATTTAATGTTTAACACTTCAATTCATGCCAAGTAAAATTTATACAACCTATTTTCTTTATTTCTCCAAATCCTTCTCTATTTATCTATTTAAATCTAATTCAACTATCCTCAAAAATAGAAATAGAAATGCTTCATGACAACAGTTATCCATATTATAACAATATGATCTGCATAAATTATCATAATAGGCAATTTCACTAGTCTCTGTAAATCAAATTTGCCTGACAATTATTTCCTTGTAGTTTTTCTTTAAAAACATTTATTTCCAAATGAAAACTGTATTGTACTCATCTGTCATCCTGGGCATACCCCACTTCTAACTTCAGTCTCTCTGCTTAGCCAATCATTTACTAATATCTTTGTAGCTGCATTTTCTTAATTACATTTTAAAAACTAATATTTTATCTGGAATATCCTACATATTGTTCTAAAATATTCCATAATAGGCTATGACATATCATATGTCTTTTTAATGCAAATGAAATCAATTTATCTTCAGTTTGATTTTGTGTAATTTTGTCTACTACTTCCTTTCCTATAACCAACATGTCTCTACTCCCCTTTCTTTTCATCCTGCATATGCAACCACCGGTTACCTCTTTTATGACATTATTAAACCTTATTTGAAAGAATTAGCATCCCTATTTTATAATCCACATCACATATTGATATGGGTCTCCAGTTACTAAATATTTGGAAGAAGAATGATAAGAAACTAAGTCTAATAATACTTCTACACATCTGGTTTGATCTTATGCCTTGATTCATCCACTTGCATATCCCCTTTATAAGAGCAGTTTAATTTTTCTTTGCTCATTTTTCTGTAAAATGTGAAATCAATACCGTTTTCCCCAGTGAAGACAGTCCTTTCCATGCTTTTCTGAACATCTCCAGTAGTAATTTCCCTACTTAACATATCATTTGTTGCTTTAGAAATGTATTTACCCCCCATTCTACATCCTGTATAATCTGTTTCCATGCACACAAAGCTTCAAAAAGATTCAGTACTTTTAATAATTTAGTCTGCGTATTAACTATTATACTTATTTTTTATTTTTATTTATTTTACATTTGTTGATCGGGATAGTCTGACTTGATGCTTGTCCATTTTCAGTGGAGGCCCGGGGAGAAAAGCTCCAGGTAAACAGAAACATTAAAAACATGTTACAATTATAATTTTGACAAAGAGTACATAAGCAAACAATAGTGTTCTGTACCTCCATTAGTATACTTTCTTTATTTGCCTACTTAAAAAAAGAATCAGTCTCTTCCTTTCTACCTTCAAACTCATATTTACCTTAATAATCTGTCTCTTGTATTTGTTTAATTTGGCATATATATTGTTTTAATTTTGCTTTATCATTGCCTTCTCATTATTACTTCTAAATTCTGACATTCCTTCTCATAAGTTTCTTTTCCACCCTTAGCCACAACATTTTACAGTAAGATACAAAGTCTTATATTTTCTTTTGTAATCAACCTACCACTTTAACCAATTCCTATAAGAATTCCTTCATTTGTAAATATTCTATAAATAATACCTGCCTTTCATCCTGTAACACTTGTAATTTAGTAGTGCCCAACTAATCTATTACAGTCCCTTACAGTCTTCAGTGAAAAAACTGTGTCCAAAAACAATCCATAGTGCTGCATGATCAAAAGGACCTGTACCGATTGGCTAGACAGAGGGGCCGAGCTAGTAACGATGTGCAGCAGGTAAAGGTGATAAAGGATAATGAGGGAAACATACTCACAAGTGAGGAGAGTGTGTTGAGCAGATGGAAAGAGTACTTTGAGGGGCTGATGAATGAAGAGAATGAGAGGGAGAGAAGGTTGGATGATGTGCGGATACTGAATCATGAAGTGCAGTGGATTAGCAAGGAGGAAGTAAGGATAGCTATGAAGAGGATGAAGAACGGAAAGGCTGTTGGTCCCGATGACATACCTGTGGAAGCATGGAGGTGTTTAGGTGAAATGGCAGTGGAGTTTTTAACTAGATTGTTTAATGAAATCTTGGAAAGTGAGAGGATGCCTGAGGAATGGAGAAAAAGTGTTTTGGTACCAATTTCTAAGAATAAGGGTGATGTGCAGAGCTGTAGTAACTACAGAGGGATGTAACTGATCAGTCACAGCATGAAGTTATGGGAAAGAGTAGTGGAAGCTAGGTTAAGAAGGGAGGTGATGATTAGTGATCAGCAGTATGGTTTCATGCCAGGAAAGAGCACTACAGATGCAATGTTTGCACTGAGAGTGTTGATGGAGAAGTACAGAGAAAGTCAGAAGGAGTTGCATTGTGTCTTTGTGAATTTAGAGAAAGCATATGACAGGGTGCCTATAGAGGAGTTGTGGTATTGTATGAGGAAGTTGGGAGTGTCAGAGAGGTATGTAAGACTGGTACAGGATATGTACAAGGGTAGTGTGACAGCGGTGAGGTCTGCAGTGGGAGTGACAGATGCGTTTAAGGTGGAGGTGGGGTTACATCAAGGATCAGCTCTGAGCCCTTTCTTATTTGCAATGGTGATGGACAGGTTGACAGACGAGATCAGACAGGAGTCCCCGTGGACTATGATGTTTGCAGATGACATTGTGATCTGTAGTGAGAGTAGAGAACAGGTGTAGGAGACCCTTGAGAGGTGGAGATATGCTCTAGAGAGAAGAGGAATGAAGGTCAGCATGACTAAGACAGAATATATGTGGTTGAATGAGGGGGAGGATAGAGGAATTGTGAGGATGCAGGGAGTAGAGGTGGCAAAGGTGAATTTGTTTAAGTACTTGGGATCAACAGTTCAGAGTAATGGTGAGTGTGGAAGAGAGGTGAAGAAGAGAGTACAGGCAGGATGGAGTGGGTGGAGAAGAGTGTCAGGAGTGATTTGTGACAGACGAGTACCAGTAAGAGTGAAAGGGAAGGTCTACAAGAGGGTAGTGAGACCAGCTATGTTATATGGGTTGGAGACAGTGGCACTGACAAAAAGGCAGGAGTCAGAGCTTGACGAGGCAGAGTTGAAGATGTTAAGATTTGCACTGGGTGTGACGAGGATGGACAGGATTAGGAATAAGTATATTAGAGGGTCAGCCCAGGTTGGAAGGTTTGGAGACAAAGCCAGAGAGGCAAGATTACGTTGGTCTGGACATGTGCTGAGGAGGGATGCAGAGTTTATTGGGAAAAAGTTGCTAAGGATGAAGCTGCCAGGTAACAGGAAAAAAGGAAGGCCTAAGATAAGGTTTATGGATGTGGTGAGAGAGGACATGCAGGTGGTTGGTGTGACAGAGCAAGACGCAGAGGACAGGAAGAAATGGAAACAGTTGATCTACTGTGGTGACCACTAACAGGAGCAGCTGAAAGAAGAAGAAGGAGTGCTGCATGATCAGAAACTTTACAAAGTGTCAGTATTAGCTTTCACTAATCTCTCTAAGAATACAAAGTCAATTTATGTTCTTACATTTCCTGTCACATAAGTATATATTTATGTTCATGTCCTTCAGTATTTCTCCCTTGTACTTCCTTTCTTTCCCTAATGACACAAGTAATGTCTGACAAAATTATTATATTCGTGTTAACATTCAAATATTTTGTTTAATTCTTGAAAAACAAAAACAAAATGATAAAAAGATGCAGAACACCAGAAAAGCAGCACCAACATGCCAAAGTATATGAAATAACTTTAATTTAGCACGTCTGTCTTAGTCATAGGCTTCTTTAGAATGACAGCCATTCAAAATATACTAACTTAAATACAAAACCCCACCCATTCATTGGTTACCCAAAATTACATAATTTCCCCCATAAAATATTACAGTTTAAAATCACCATTCTCTGAAAAAACATGATAAAAAATCATCACATGAAATACACAGATTTCAACTTGAGCAAAGAACTAATAGAAATTCTGTCATTTAGTCCAGGAAGTTGGCAGGAATTAGTTTTTATCTGCCACTTAAGTTCTTTAAATTCTAAAAATTCATTAGAAGCACCCCCTGGGGTCCCCAATCTACAAGATCAATAGCACAAAAGTTAATTGCATGTGTTGAATTCATACTAATATGCTAGAATAAAGCATTGTTTTCATTCCTATGATTGATGTCATATACATGTTGGTACACTCTTTGTCTTAATGCCCTCTTGGTTTTACCCACATAAAACCCATTGCAGAAATCACACACACTGCGACATAAACTACCCGCTTAGAGTAACAATGGTATTTCTTACATAGTGTGATATTTCCAAAACTCTTAATCACACGTTTATCTTTATCCAACATAAATGGGCACTGTGGGCACCTACTGCACTTAAAAGCACTTCCTTGTCCTGATTTTTTTTACCTTTCTTTCAAACATCCCCTTCAAGGATGTTTCCTTTTTATAGACAACTAATGGGCTGCCCCCCAGCACTGCCAGGACATCAATGTCCAAGCTAAAACTCTCCAAAATTGCATCTCTCTGATGTCATAGCAACTGATAGTAAAAGGGAGAATAAGGGCTCTACTGAAGTGACTTTGTCTATTCAGTTCTGATTCATCCCTCACCACAAATGTGCTTGACAAAAGGGTGTTAAAAATTCCTCCCTCTCTTTTCATTCTCACTTCATCAGCAATATCATCCACAAAATTCCTTGGGTAACCTCTCCTTATCAACATTTCATCTAAAACTGTACATTCTCTCAGGAAATCATCGTTATCCGAAACCATCCTGACAAGCCCTTTAACTATTGCTTTCTTTTGATGTAACGGATGCCAACTCCATTAATGCAAAAGTGAACTGGAATATGTTGGCTTTCTATACAGGTGGGAGGTAAACATTTTTCTACAGTAATCTTTTTTGATAGTGACTTCCCAATAGTTAAGCACGTTATTGTTCTTAGTCATAGTGAATCTCAAAAAGGTTGTTGTCTCGTTAATATAGGTGAAAAACCTATTCAGTTCATACTCACCACCTTTCCAGAATAGGACCAGATCATGTAGATAGTGTCCATATAATGCCCATGAGTCTTTGAACACAGAGTTCAATATATACAAGTCCTCCCATTGGGACAGCACAATGTTAGCAAACACTGGGGCACAACAGGCCCCCATTGCTACTCCCTGTCTCTGTTTGAACAATTGTCCCTCAAAACTGATGAAGTTGTTCTCAAGGACAAGTTCCATACATGTTCAAATGGTCAAAATAGTGCTGTGGTCAAAGCTGGTGTTACCACATAAGAAATCATAGAACCATTCTAAACCCAACTCATGGGGTATGATGGAAAAAAGGCCACATATATCAATCATTGCCAAAATCACATCATCGCTATACATCTCAGGTTTTATCTTACATATCGGACATAAGGGTGGGTTTGAAATGGACTTATTTATATTAATCCCAAAAATAGATGTTTAATCTCTAGAAACTCATGTACATCCAAATTAATTTAAAATTAATTTGCCCGTTAAGCAACAATTCAGCAACAGTTAAATCAATATTTCTGTAGGAAATATTCAATTAATTGTGGGCAATTTCAACATAAGTCTCACTGTATAACATATCAAACATCCTACTATTATAATCATTTAAGTCCATGACAGCCAACCCTCCACCCTTGTCTGGCTTCATGACTCTAATCTCATTGTTGTCCAATATACCTTGAAGTAACAGCCTTTCATCCTGAGTCAGATTGGAAACATCAGAGGGTTTGTTGTAAAATATCACATCCCTAATTTTCTTTGTCACATAAAACCTCAAATATGTGTACCATTGGATGTGTAGGGGGAATAAAAGTACTAGGTCTATGCATCTGGTCAGGACTCACTGATACGCTACTGTTAGAAAAGTGAAGTGCTAAATTCAGCTTCCTTGTGAACATCCTCAACTGTAAAATAGTATCTACCAAATTAGCATCCCTTGCTGGTACAAAATTCAGACCCATGGAAAACAATTCAACCCATTCAGTAATGACCACTGTCTGACTAAAATTATAGATATCGAAATCACCAATCATGTTTTCACAATTGAACAACCATTGTTCTGTATCATATCACAGTCTACAATTACCTCTGATATGAGCCCCGTCTCCCCCCCCCCCCACTGGCCCTGATAAGTATCCTGGCCATATCTCAGGTTCCCTTGTCTCCCAGTCCTTTGATTCATTAATCATTCTGATCTCCTCAAACGTAGGGGGTCTAAAGGGACATCTCTGTTACCATTGTTTTCATCCTGGTTGTCAGTTACTATTCCTTCCTCCTGTTCAAAAGGTCTATCAAAAAAAAAAATAGATTGCTGCCCCACTGGGGAGTCAGGGTAAGATTTACCAGAATTGTAATCAAGCTTACCCCTTAACAACATCTTTTCTTTCCTATTTTTTAACTCTACTAAATCATTGTCAACAGTTCTGAATATATTATGAAACTCTACTTTATTATGTTCAAAGAATAAATACTTTTATATACTAGCATCAAGCTTGTTTATATCATGAATTAACATGGCCATTTTCCTGTTATTATCACTAATAAGCAATTGCAAAAGTTCACAACCTTGCCTGTTAAAGAGTTTAAGTAAGTCCTGATGTAACTGTGAGTCTTTTATACATCCCGTAGGGTATCTCCACATGCAAAGACCTTTGGGTACATGTTCCCATTTCACACACTCATGCAAATATCCATTTTCCAACTGCAGTTTTTTATATCTGAAGATAAAGTCCTTGAATGTCAGTAGCTGTTGTTCTAAGCTCCCATTCATGTTACCGGTGTTGGTGCCATGATTATTCAAGCTTAATTCAGTTCTGAGCCACAGCTCAACCAAAAATGCTGCCATTACATCACCACCACTTCCCAGACTTCCTCTGGAAAGAGGAAATGGTGTTCTCCACATTCACATTCATAGTGGCTACTCCCTCTTGAAATCCATTTGTCAGGGCAATGAATTCCCTGGGCTGGAGTAATAAAAAATGCTCAGAGTCTTGCAATAAGTTAGAGTTCCCTCTGTTTGGATGTACATGAGTTTCTAAAGATTAAACATCCCAGGATCCCTACTATTTTTGGATCCCGAAGATTCATAAGTCCATTTCAAACTCACCTTTACGTCCAATTGTAGATGTTAAAACCTCAAAGACCTTTTGCCGTGCGAAGTTTATAGACAATAAAGTGAAGCATGTTCTTGATGACAGAGATTGTGTCATCAAAGATTCTTGGGATTTTTTTAGGTAAGATTAAACCTGAGATTTATGACGATGATTTGATTTTGGTAACGATTGATATACGTCACCTTTTTTCCATCATACACCATGAGTTGGGTTTAGAATGGTTCTATGATTTCTTATGTGGTAACACCAACTTTGACCATAGTATTATTTTGACCATTCGAGCATGTATGGAACTTGTCCTTGACAACAACTTCATTAGTTTTGAGGGACAATTGTTCAAACAGAAACAGGAAGTAGCAATGGGAGCCTGTTGTGACCCAGTGTTTTCTAACATTGTGCTGTCCTAGTGGGAGGACTTGTATACCTTGAACTCTGTGTTCAAAGACTCATGAGAATTATATCGGTGCTAGCTAGATGATCTGGTCCTATTCTGGAAAAGTGGTGAGGGTGAACTGAATAGGTTTTTTCACCTATATTAATGAGACAAAACTTTTTGAGGTTCACTATGACTAAGAACAATAACGTGCTTAACTATTGGGAAGTCACTATCAAAAAAGATTACTGTACAAATATATTTACCTCCCACTTGTATAGAAAGCCAATATATTCCAATTTACTTTTGCATTTTCAGAGTTTGCATCCTTTACATAAAAAAAGCCATAGTTAAAGGGCAATATGTAAGACTTGCCAGGATGGTTTCGGATAACGATGATTTCCTGAGAGAATATACAGTTTTAAAGGAAATGTTGAGAAGGAGAGGTTTCTCCGGGAATTTTGTAAATAATATTGCTGATGAAGTGAGAATGAAAAGAGAGGGAGGAATTTTTAACACCCTTTTGTCAAGCACATTTGTGGTGAGGAATGAATCAGAACGGAATAGACAAAGTATCTTCGGTAGAGCCCTTATTCTCCCTTTTACTATCAATTTCTATGACATCAGAGAGACAATAATAAAATTTTGGAGAGGTTTAGCTTGGACATTGATGTCCATGCAGTGCTGGGGGGCAACGCATTAGTTATCTATAAAAAGGAAACATCCTTGAAGGGGATGCTTGAAAGAAAGGTAAAAGAATCAGGACAAGGAGGTTCTTTTAAGTGCAGTAGGTGCCCACAGTGCCCATTTATGTTGGATAAAGATAAACTTGTGATTAAGAGTTTTGGAAATATCACACTATGTAAGAAATACCATTGTTAGTCTAAGGGGGTAGTTTATGTTGCAGCGTGTGATTCCTGCAATGGGTTTTACGTGGGTAAAACCAAGAGGGCATTAAGACAAAGAGTGTACCAACATGTATATGACATCAATCATAGGAATGAAAACAATGCTTTGTTCTAGCATATTAAAAATAAAGAAAGAAAGGAACGGGTCACAAATCACGCCAGCCGAGGTAGAGAATATATCCTTTTACTTGTGAGCGCTTTCATGCACGTAGATACATGCACTTCTTCAGACAAATGCAAAAATATACTGAGACACTTATATAGGCCTTTGAATACCCAAATGACTCATTTTATGAGTAATTATCTAATTATTTATCCAATTAATTTAAATAAGGGTTAATCAAAGCCAACTTCAATTTAAAAACAAATACAAAGCTAACTAAGCTAATCTTTGTTTACATCAATATATTACCAACTACCAAAACTTCTACAATATATAACAGGGATATGAAAAAGAAAATTGTTAATTAAAAGATTATTGTTAATTAAAAGTCTTTTAAAACTAAAAATAAAACTCTTTTAATTAACAATAATCTTTTAATTAACAATTTTCTTTTTCATATCCCTGTTATATATTGTAGAAGTTTTGGTAGTTGGTAATATATTGATGTAAACAAAGATTAGCTTAGTTAGCTTTGTATTTGTTTTTAAATTGAAGTTGGCTTTGATTAACCCTTATTTAAATTAATTGATAAATATAGATAATTACTCATAAAATGAGTCATTTGGGTATTCAAAGGCCTATAAGTGTCTCAGTATATTTGTATTTGTCTGAAGAAGTGCATGTATCTACGTGCATAAAGCCACAAGTAAAAGGATATATTCTCTACCTCGGCTGGCGTGATTTGTGACCCGTTCCTTTCTTTCTTTACTTTTTATAAGTTTTTTGGAGTTGTTTGTTTATAAGTTCTATGGCTGAAGGGAGCGGTGGTTTACAATCGCAGTCGCAAGGTTTGTTTGGTTCTAATTCCTCGTTAAACAGAACCAATGAAGACACAGATGCTATCGGGTACTTGACGGCTTTGATACAGCAGCTGACACAACGCGTGGAAGACCTAGCGTCTAAAGTGGAGACCCGGAGCAGCAGCAGTACACCGGCAGTCCGTCCGAAGACAGGGGTAACTTTTTCAACATTACCAACATTACCAACCCCTGCTTTACAGACGGACAGCATTATTCCAACTACCTTTCCAAGCACACATAACATGGACAGTACTACAACAAGTAGTATACCACCAGGACAAGCGGTACACCATAACACACAAGCTGGCGAACCCAATAACCATTCTACAAATGAACTAGGTAATCCGACTTGTTTGAATAGGTTACCTGGTCTGGAAGAATTTTGCAGAATACCTGACATTGACTTCAATTTAGCAGGCAATGTTTGTTCGACAAACGAAACACAGTTACAAGACGCGGCTTGCAACATTGTTGCTAATCTCAGGAACTTTGACATCACCTTGCTCAAATTCAAAAAGTTACAAGTCGAAATTATATACTTTCGTGAATGTTTAAAGTTAAAGATTGTGCCAAAGGGATTACGTCAATGGAAGTATCCATCTGGCACAGTAAAACAATCGGAATTTCATCTCCAATTGGTCGAGCACTTTAACCAACAAGGTTTCAAACTTCTTGACTTATTGATTGATGAATATGCCAAACAAATAAGTACAATGAAGGAAAAATTATCGTCTCTCGATAGAACCATAAAATCAGATCCGGAATTCACCAGGTATGAATATGATTACACTAGGATTTTCACAAGCATAGCGGCTCTCATTAACAAAATAAGTGAGACCAAAAAGAGGAAAATCCATAGAGATAAGCTTGCCTATGAGAAAGGGCTTGCTTACCCAGATCCCCCTACAACTAGTAATCAACGTGGTATCACCGCATTAGTATTGCAACCTAGTGCAACAACAAGAACGGCAGCAGAAGATGACCTAGATGCATTTTTAGAAACTGATAACAGCATTCTTTCCCATGATGAAGAACCCCCTCAACATCCTAGGCGTAGTGAACGTATTAATAGCAATAACAAAAAGAAACAAAATCAACAAAGAAACCAGCACACTAGCAACCAAGATAAGCAACAGGGTTTTCAGCGTGCTTATCCCAATGCTCAGAAGAAAACGAACTGGAATTGCAAGGGCAACAACAAATTTGGATTCAACAAACGAAAGAGGTAACGCAAGACAACGCGCTTCCGAAAATTCTCACAAGTAAGACTAGTGACTTTAAAATATACAATTATACGGACTGGGAAACATGTTCTGATTTTGTTGAATTGTTGGCCAAGGGGTTTACTTATGTACTACCTTCAAAATTTAACCTTGGCAATGTTTTATGTGATTTAAAACTGTTCCTACGCAAATTAAATCTGAAAATGTTATTTGGGAAACATGATGCTATTCAAAAATCTAATGAATATGTGGCAAGTGTTTTCAATCCACCTTTAGATCAGAACCTTACGATCTTTGAAAAAATAACTGAAATGCATTTAAGGGGCTTGTACAAAGAAAGTAGAATAGGTAAATCACTATCCACAAATGAATTAGACTTAATCACGTATGCTAAGGTGCATAAAATACGTGTAATGAAACCAGATAAGGGTGGGGGAGCAGTTCTTATGCATGAAGCAGACTATGTTGAAAAAATGTATGATTTATTATCTTCTGAAGAATATACACAAGTTTCGCTTAATGAACTTAATCAAGCTTATCAAAAAATAAGGAATCATTTAAGCGACTTGTTTATTGAAGGGAACATAACTTCTGAAATGTACCATTATTTCTCAATGCAAGCACCACTTACTCCTATCTTGTTTGGGTCCCGTAATTACATAAAAATATTTCCACACCACCCTTTAGACCCATAATAGATGGGCGTAACTCAATAACTTATTCCTGTGCTAAATGGGTTGACAATAAATTAAAGGAATTTTTAAAAACTGAAGGTCAGATATGTAGAGATTCATGGCATGTTTTGGAGAATCTAAACCATATACCCTTTAATGCTGATTACATCTTTTTAACAGCAGATATTAAAAATTTATATACGGTCATCCCACAAAGCACTGGACTAGATTGGGTTAGAGATTTTTTACTATTAAAAAATTGTCCAGGTAATGATGTTGACTTGATTGTCAACATATTGGAACTAGTTCTAGAAAACAACTATTTTATGTTCCAAAAGGACATATTTTTACAACGATCAGGTGTGGCAATGGGCTCCCCATGCGGAGGCAGTTTTGCCAACGCAGTTATGGCTTTTTGGGAGCACACATATCTCTTTCCTCATGACTTATTTTGTGAAATTAATGTATGGTACACACGTTACCAAGATGACATTCTTATGGTACTTACCGGTACTCCAGAGCAAGCTTCACAATTAATAGATGAAATGAATTCCTTTTCTTCCTTTTTAGACTTTACTTATGAACTGAGTAATACAACAATTAACTTTTTGGATATCAACATTTCAAAAGACATAATAAATAATGTCTTCACCACTAAAATTTTCAGAAAATCTACATATAGTAATTCTTTTTTACATTTTACGAGTAACCACCCCTTTCATCAAAAGAAGGGGGTTGTTAAAGGACAATTTGTCCGGGCTTCTCGTATGTGTTCAACAGATGAAATTTTTGAAGAAGAATGTCTGAAATTGGGTGAAATGTTTAACAATAGAGGATACCCAAATCAGTTAGTAAATGCAGTTTATTGTGAAGTAAATAACAAAAGGAAAAATGGTCTTATTGCCCCTATTTTTCAAGGAACTGACTATAATATAGAAATAACAAATACAAATATTGTGCACGACGAAAGTCAAAATAACAGAGGCACAACGAATAATTATAATATCAGTTTCCTTACTCAATTTAACTCAAACATAGGGCAAATAAGAGGAGTATTGGTAAATAACTGGGAATGTATTATACAGAATGAAAAACTTCATTCCTTATTGGGCTCAAAACCAACTATAGTATACAGAAAAGGACTAACTATAAAACAGCTATTGGAATTTCCTTTAAAAACTTACAAGCCAAATAAAGGAATGTCAAAGTGCGGTTGTTGTAAATATTGCAAGCACATACAAACTGGCTCCATTTTCACAGTTCGGGGTACAAAGTATTACATTAATGACAAATATAACTGTGAAAGTCAGGGAGTGGTTTATCTTGCTAAATGCAAAAATTGTGCTGCATATTATTTTGGAAAGACAGAACGCGCATTGAAGACACGCATATACGAACACCTTTATGCCATATCCAAACAAAATTTGTCTAACGCCCTAGCTAAGCATATCAATGAAAACCATTCACACAGTTTTTTATTCAATGTTGTTGAAAAAGTCCAAAGGAATCCCAGAGGGGGAGCATGGTGTTTAAAGTTACAGGAACACGAACTTCTCTGGCAATTAAAAACAAATGCATATACATTTCCAGGAATAAATGATATGTGTTCCATAAAATGTCTTCTTAATATGAAAGCTTTAAACAGATGAAATATACCTAGTTTGTAAAATTAATGTTTATGTTTATACATATCGATTTTCCTTCATTGTTATTTTTAGTATTAGAATATATACTGACATGTTCACAATATTTTGATATTAATGAATGTTGAACATACTTAAAATATATCTATACAACATTCATTGATTAGTTATTAGTAACATTCTAATAGTTATGATAATTCATTTTTAAAATAATCTTTCAATTAAAGATTTTAGTATAATTATACATATAGTACTTTTTGGTGCTACAACAAACTCTTTTAATTAACAATAATCTTTTAATTAACAATTTTCTTTTTCATATCCCTGTTATATATTGTAGAAGTTTTGGTAGTTGGTAATATATTGATGTAAACAAAGATTAGCTTAGTTAGCTTTGTATTTGTTTTTAAATTGAAGTTGGCTTTGATTAACCCTTATTTAAATTAATTGGATAAATAATTAGATAATTACTCATAAAATGAGTCATTTGGGTATTCAAAGGCCTATATAAGTGTCTCAGTATATTTTTGTATTTGTCTGAAGAAGTGCATGTATCTACGTGCATGAAAGCGCTCACAAGTAAAAGGATATATTCTCTACCTCGGCTGGCGTGATTTGTGACCCGTTCCTTTCTTTCTTTATTTTTTATAAGTTTTTTGGAGTTGTTTGTTTATTTGTTCTAGTATATTAGTATGAATTCAAAACATGCAATTAACTTTTGTGCTATTGATCATGTAGATTTGGGACCCCAGGGGGGGGGGCTCTAATGAATTTTTAGAATTTAAAAAACTTAAGTGGCAGATAAAAGCTAATGCCTGCCAACTGCCTGTACTAAACAACAGAATTTCTATTAGTCCTTTGCTCAAGTTGAAATCTGTGTATTTTATGCAATAATTTTTATCATGTTTTTTTTTTTCAGAGAATGATTTTAAACTGCAATATTTTAGGGGGAAATGATGTAATTTTGGTTAACCAATGATTGGCTGAGGTTTTGTATTTAAGTTAGTGTATTTTGAAAGGTTGTCATTCTGAAGAAGTCTAAGAATTAAGACGAAAGCACTAAATGAAAGTAATTTCATATACTTTGGTGTGTTGGTGCTACCCTTCTGGAGTTCTCCTGCATCTTTTTATTGTTTTGGTTTGGTTCCTTTGGTGTGTTTAATTCTTGAAAAAATTGTATTCTTTTTGTACCAGATATAAATGCATATACTACCATAAATATTATTACTTGTCCTTTATTACAGCAGTTTAATATCACCAACCTTCCTAGACAAAACCAGTGACTTGTCATATTGTAATATAGTTCACCTAATACAATATTATGATTCCAGAACATAAATCATTACTTACAGAGCTTATGAGTGTCCTCCCCATATTTGTTTCAGCTGTTTTATGTTATTTAAATATGTCTCTAATAATTATATGATGTCATAACTGTTTACACCTTTGCACTTCATCAATTCTACTCTTTTGTTTCTTGTACTCTTTACATTAAAGAAAATTGCAGAATGCAGTCATCCATTACCTTTTGTATCAGTATTTTCATTCAAGCTGCTTTCATATCTTTCTCTAACTTGATTACCTATAGCAACTTCTTTCATTCTGCTTGTTTTATGTATCTTTTCAGTCTCATTAAATGTTTTAAAATATTTTTCCTACAGCTAGCTATTCTTTATATTTTTTTCCTTTCTAAGAACAGCAGCAACAAAGATAAATGCTGCAGCAACATAACAAAATCCAAAATTGAAATAAAGTTGTGACCATGAACGAGGCAGAATATAGATGTATCTATTAAAACATACAATCACTTTTGCACAGAAAGTGTTTTATCAAATATTAAAACACCAAATACAAAAGTCTTCTTATAAAATTCAAAATAAATGTCATCAGAGCTAAAATGTGCCACTAACCAATCATATTAGCATGTAAATTTCCTCAATAAATATTCATTCAAACCAGGTAATGCAACTGCATTCAACATTGTGATCCAATCATATTCAGCATTTTCAGTGTTTCTGATTTTGGATAATTTTCTCCTTCATCTACAAAAACATTTTCCTCCTTCGCCTCATCTTCAATGGGTACTACTGCTTCATCAGTTAACTTATCTTGCACATTTTGTTCCAAGATTTCATTTTGAACATTTTCATTAACAACATGCAGTATGGCCTACCTATCCACACACATTACATTGCCTTTTCATACAGTAATTGATCACTAGATCTTCTACAGCAAAAAATAAAAATAAAAAATGCTGTCCTGAATATCTACCCATTCTTTCATTCCATTAAGCATAATTACATATAGAATATGCTTCACAGTGTTTTCATTTACTTGCCATATAGCCCATATTTACCATCTGCCAGTCCAAATTTTTCTTTCATCATGTAATTTGACCATAGAGTGCACAGGATGACATATAGATAGAAAATAGTCCTTAATGTCTTCTTGTTCTAGGTCATCTCTAGTACAGCCACCACTGCAGCATGTCTTCTCTTTATAGGGGCATCCTCTCCCACTTCCTATGACTTTGAGTGCATTGGTCTTTGTGGCTCACCTTTCCACTGCACAACAGCTTCCCCCTCCTTCACTGCCCTGCACTAATCCAAAAGCTTTCAATCATGAAATGGCAGCACTGTTCTGTAATTCATCTTCTATCAGCATAAAACAGAAACTTCCAAACCTTATTCTGTGAATAATTTAACTGCTGGCTCTTATCCCATCCTCAGAAATTACCTTGACAACAGAAAAACTTGTTGACTCCTTCTCATCCATAATTGCAATCGCCAGCATTTTACCCTAGATTGTTCTTTGCTCCGCTACAACTTACAACACTTCTCATGCTACTCCTCCAGCTCACCTCTTCCTTTTGTTGCCTACTGGCTCACAAACAGGAAAACATAGAGGAAGTTCCCTGGCCAAATATCCTCTAGTCAGTATGAATATCACCTTTGTACTCCTATGAAAAGAGGCCATTTGCCAAATGGGACTAAGCCAGTCAATAAAGTGTAAATAAATTAATCAATCCACAACAGCTGCATATGCCTCATAGTGTAGTTTATCGGGTGTAACACAGACATCGGGACTGTGCCAATTTTAATCAAAAAAGAAAATAGGTGAAACAAAACAACAATGCACAGCTCAGGTCAGTAGCTACATTAAGGGCACGACTCATTTCAAGTGAATAAAACCTTTATTGAATGACAGTATTTAAGACACACCATCCAGTACAGCAGTTATGCAAACCTTAAGTGTCTCTTAGAATAAAACTGTCACTCAGAACAAAATGTTCTCTGCCTTTGGAAACACATGAATCAAGCTATACAAAGTCCCTTATTATTCAAGTTCTCATGGCTGAAACACACAAACTCTTAACAGCACTTTTCTGGTTTAACCAATTCCAGCAATCAATTAGAAAGCCTTCCACTGGCAATTATGGATTCCAACTGGACTCCTGTCTCAAAGGCTGCTGCTTCTTCCAGAAAAACCTCCAGACTCCACTGAATTCCAAATCCAAATAAATTCTGCCATAGTTAGCTTTCCCTGGTTTTATAGATGCACATGCGCACAGCTGATTACCATTACCTGATCCTCACCTATCTCGACATAAAGGAATCAGACCTCTACTGTTTGCATAAGCATTATCCATTGTACATGAACTCCATTAACCTTTACCAAATGCAGTTCTATAAACCTAGTCAGCATATGCTCATTAACACATTCTAGTTCTAAAATTTGTTACGTAACCATTTAGGTTTTACCCAGCAGAACCAACATTCTTTGTCTCATATGTCACTATGTCTATTTATGGGTAGACAGATAAAATATACATGTCTATCGTGTGTGTGTATGTGTGTATGTATGTATATGTATATATATATATATATATATATATATATATATATATATATATAAAACACACACACACACACACACACACACACACACACACACACACACACACCTGTACATACATAACACACACTTAAGTATGCTTACATGGGAGTGTATTAGTTGGTTGACTTACCTTTTTGTTAATGTTCAAGGTCTTCCATTTGAAAGTAACCCCAGCAAAAACTACCAGCTGATGGGTAGCGTGAGGAGATTAGGACTTGCCTCCAATGACCCATTTTAGCATTCAAAAGAGAGTTTTGACAGGTTGATTTCAATTGAAAAATTTGGCAATCACTATCAGTATTAAGCATATTTGAAGAACGATAATAACACTTGGTTACATAAACATTCACATTTACTCATTCATGCACTGTCAAAGAAAACCAGTCCAATTAACAAACAGAGATTCTTGGATATGCAAACTGTTTTCAATAAACACCTAAATTACAGCCTTCTTCAAACAAAAAGTCAGCAGAAAAAAACCTAAGCATAATAAAACATAAGGAAGTGGCTAATGAGCAGATTATAACATGTCCTGGTTTTAAAGGCACACACTGTGTATCTCATGGGCTCCTGCCTTACAACGCCCTACATTTATGTGGCAACAGCAGCTGTCCTTACATTCACCACTGCAGCATTCATTACATATGGGATTCCCTGCCATGGAAGCCCAACATCCGGCCAGTCTACCAAAGCCTACTGTTGCTTTAAGGTACATTGAATGTCACCCAAATGCTCCTTGCATAGTATAGGGCATAAAAGTGAATTCTGGAGTACCTTCCTCAGATCTTCTTTGCTACCATTCTGAAAGATGCTTCTAACCATCAGTCTGTTTGCCTACATCCATTTTCTGCAATTATTACTGCATTTTTGTACTCCGGTGATTACTCCTGTTTGCTGAAGTCCTCGCCATTGCAGATAAGTACCCAGTTTGTTCTTTTTCTTGATTTTTTGTGCTGTTTGATGTTAATATCATCCAGGAAGGGTAAATACCAGTGTGGGAGACAGATTCCCCATACACACAACCATGATAAGTGCCTTTTTTGCCTAGGAGCTTCTCACAACCATACTTTTGTTTGATTTGTCAGGTGTTCATCCCAAAAACCCTTCATAGTAGCTCTCTCCCCTTTCACTGTATCTTAAGAACCAGCATCTTAAGCTTCTTGATAATGATACAGTTGAAGGAACTTCCTGCTTTGATGGTCAGCGATCAGGGAAGAAGGTGAAAAAGGTAAGACCAGAGTCTTCTGCTGTCCAGCCTCTGCCAGGTGTTTCTCCCAAGGTTATTACAAATTCAGAGGCTCACCTGGCTGTGTTGTTGTATTTCTCTGGAATGACCAGATTGGAGGTCCATGAGGATCTGACAGGCAACACATCCAATGAGGCTTTGCAGGCATCCATTTCAGACATTCAGGGGGAACCATGGTTGATTGTTTCCAAGAGGTCAAGGGGGGGTTCCACAGATTTTTTTAGGGAAGAAGCTCCTTCTGTGGTTGTGAAATGCCATCCTGAGTCAGAGCCTACTAAAAAACTAAACATGTTTCTTCTGCTGCTAAGGATCCACAAAGTGAGTGTCAGGCCTTTACTCAGGGGTTATTTAATGCTTTACTGTCATTAAGGCCTCCTCATGGGGTTTCAGGTCCTGCTCCTCCTTGGTCCTCTTCTCCACTTAAAAGGCCCAGAGGACTGAAGTCTTCTGAGGAAGAGTTGGATGCTGAGGAAGAATCCTTTGCTTATTCTACCCAGATTCCTTCTCCTTTGGACTACGGGTCAGAGGAAGAGGAATCTAGTAGTCTTGATACTCCTTCTGAGGAAATTTACTTTGGGGACACCATCTCTGGGATGATAGAACGTTTTAAGTGAATTGTGCTCAGCTCTCTGATATCCATAACAGATACTACATGTTATTGCAGATGGAATCTCCTAAACCCACTGCCATTTCTCCTGCTTTGGCTGCTTTACTGGATGTTTTTCCAATGCCTCTAATGTGACTGATTCTCTGTCCCCTGCACCCAAGAAGCCCACTAGCTTTTATAGGGTGCCTGAGAATTGTTCCTTTTTGTTCAAATATCCTGCTGTTGACCTCTCTGTGGTGTCTGTAGTCTCTGATAAGACGTTTGCTTCCTTCATCCAAGTTACTGCCTTCTGACAATGACAGCAGAACCATGGACAGCCTGGGCAAAAAGGTTTATACTTCTGATACTCTAGCTTTTAAGACAATTTGTTATCAGACCTATATATCTAGGTGGATCTAAGATATATGGTCGAAAATCCATTTGGACAAAACTTTCTGACATAGGGTCCAAATCGACGAAAATCCATTTGGCCGAAAACACTAATGACAATTTATATGCCCTGTTCCCCACTGTTATGTGATCTTGGAGTGAGAATACTAAAGAAGGGGGGGTGTGGGGGGCACTTCCCCCCACAATTGGGGTGGGGGGTGAAGCCCCCCACCTACGTAGGTTTAGAACTACTTCCTGATAGTATGAACAGCAACTAGACAATATTAAATAAGGGCAGATATTACTAAACTGAAGTGGGTGGGGGGGCTATGCCCCCCACATCCCCCCCTTGTGGGGGGGCTGTGCCCCACACACCCTCCTCACTTTATTATTCTCACTCTGAGATCACACTACAGTGGGGAACAGGGCATATACACTGTCATTACTATTTTTGGCCAAATGGATTTTTGGCCAGCTGGATTTTCGGCGAAATGGATTTTTGGTGATTTGGATCATATGTAACAAATTTTTGGCCAAATAAATTTTCAGCCATATATCCTAGACCCATCTAGGTATGTGCTGGCTCTTCTTTCTTGGGCTTGTCAGCATTTTTTCTGATCTTCCAGACTCTGAGAATAAATCTTCTGCTCTTTCCTTACTAGGGACATCCTCTGAAGTAGTTTGTCATTCTATCAAATGTAGATGCCTGTTCTAGGATTGTTGCTTTTGGTTCAGTAATGAGGAGGTATTCTTTGTTTAGGCTTCAACCTTTACCCGATGATATTAAGGCAACGTTGATGGATGCTCCTCAGGATAATATCCTTTTGTTTGGGGAGGCAGCTGCTGGTTTTCTTAAGTGCCTTCAGGACAATAGGAAGGCCTTACAAGAGCTTAAACATGTGTTTGTTTCTCCTGTGCCTAAATTTCAGAGAAACTACCCTTTTAAGCCAGACGTTGTTTGTCGGCAATCTTGCCCTCCTGCTAAAGGTAAAATGGGTGGTAAATGGGCTCCTCCTGATAAGGCCACTCATATTGCAGGAATTCAGAAGCCTTCCTTTCCTGACAAACCAGGTGTGT
Source organism: Protopterus annectens (assembly GCF_019279795.1). Classification (NCBI taxonomy): domain Eukaryota; kingdom Metazoa; phylum Chordata; order Ceratodontiformes; family Protopteridae; genus Protopterus; species Protopterus annectens. The sequence continues at coordinate 576,945,425 of NC_056734.1, read as the reverse complement.
CTGACTATCCACATTTTCCCAGCTACATTCCTCTTTGCCTTTCTGTTACTATTTGACTTCAAATCACTCAGAATTCTTGGGTTTTGTCAATCATTCATCAAGGGTACTTCATGGTGTGGATATCCCATCCTCCTTTTATGGGTATTCCTCAGCCTTCTCAAGAACATCTTCCTTTTTTCCCCAGAGGTTTTGTGATCTCTTGTCTCAGGGTACTATTCATGAGGTGCCTGTGTCCCAAAAGGGTAAGGAGTTTTATTCAAGAATGTTTCTAGTGCCAAGAAAAGAAGGTACTTGGTGACTGATTCTAGACTGCTCTCATCTAAACACATTTTTGAAGGTGCCTTTCTTTTGGATGTTTTCCCTTCAGACTCTGTTTCCTCTCTTGCTCACTCAGGCCTTTCTGGTGTCTCTGGATCTCAAGGATGCTTATCTCCATATTCTGATCCATCCTTTTTTTAAGAAATGTTTGCATTTCTCTGTTGCTTCCTGGCATTTTCAGTTCTGTGCTTTGCCCTTTAGCCTTTCTACTGCCCCAAGGGTGTTCACCCAATGCCTCATTTTGCCTCTCTCTTCTTCAGAGCTTGGGGTTCACAAACTTCAAAAAGTCTTCTCTGACTCCTTCTCAGGATCATTCTGGCTGCAGGATTCAGATTGTGCCAATACTGGCATCTCTGTCTCCTCTAAAGGCTTTAACTCTCAATTCTTACTTTCAAACTCTTCTTCCCCTGGCCTCCATTACTGCCAGGGAGTTTGAGGGCTCTGGGTTTTATGGGTTCCACCATTCCAATGTTCCTTCTGGCCAAACTCCACATGAGGAAGTTCCAGTGGTTTCTGAAGTTGGTGTGGCTTCAACATGTGCATCCTTTAAACTTTACAGTTCCTCTTCTTCCTTGTCTCATGAAGGCACTTATCCGATGGCTTCAGCAGTTGTCTCTGAACCCAGGGTTCCCTATTCATCCACCTCTTCCCTCTAAGGATATATTCAAAGACACTTCAAATGTGGGATAGGGGAGCAACTTTTGGCTCCCTGAAAAAAAGGAGAACATCAACATCAAAGTGATGAGAGTTCTTATACTGGCTTTTCACCCTCTTTTGTCTTTGGGTCCTCACAAGGTTTTCACAGACAATACCACAATTATGTGGTATATCAACAAATGGGGGGGGGGAGATCTTACCTTCTTTGCAGGTTGGCACTTCTTCTGTGGGATCTAGCTATCAAGCATCAGGTGAGTCTTCAAGCAGTTTATATTCCTTCTGGTCAGAGCATTGTGGCAGACACTCTGAGCAGGTCCGTCACTCAATCCCATGAATGGATGCTTCATAGGGATATGTTTCTAGACCTTGTTCACCAGTGGGGTACTTCTCAAGTAGATTTCTTTGCCTCCCCTCTGAACAATCAACTTCCTCTGTTTTATGCCAGAGTCCCAGGTATTCTGGTATGGAAGGTGGATGCCCTCTCATTTTCTTGGAAGGGGATGTTTCTTTATGCATTCCCTCCTTCATCTCATTCTGAAAGTCCTGTTCAAGATTCAACAGGATGCACACAAAATCTTGTTAGTGACTCCCTTTTGGCCACAACAGCACTGGTTCCCTCTACTCCTGCATCTAACCAATGGCAATTATCACAAGTTACCTGACAGGGTGGATTTACTCATGCGAGACAAGGGATCTGTCATCCATTCCCACCTGTCCACGCTTCAACTGACACTGTGGGTGATAGGGTTTTGATTCCTCATAGACACCTTTATTCTGAGGACATGCTGCACATCCTGCAGGAGGCCAGGAAACCTACTGCTAGGAAATCCTACTTATCTAAATGGAAGAGGTTTTCTATTTGGTGTCTCTGTCATAACCTGGACACACTTACTGTGGATGTCCCTTTAGTTCTCTCTTATCTGGGTGAGTTGCTCAGTGCTGGTTTGGCCTATTCTTCTATTCATTTATCAACTCTTTCTGCTTGTCTGCTTTTAACTCCTCCTTTAGCTTCTAGATTTGAGGCTAAGCAATTTCTTAAAGGTGTCCTTAATATTAGACATCCCAGGAAGCCTGTTCCTCCTCCCTGGGATCTTAATTTTGCTATGGAGAAATTGACTCAGGCTCCTTTTGAGCCTGCTGTTTCAGCTTCCTTGCTACATTGTTCTTGGAAGACTCTTCTTTTGTCTGCTCTTACTTTTTCCAGATGGGTGTGTGAGTTGCAAGCCCTTATGGCTTGTCCACTTTTTTGATATTCCATGAGGACAGGGTGGCCATGCATACTAATCCTTCTTTTATGCCTAAGGTGCTTAAAGAGTTATCACTTAATCAGTCTATTAATTTGCCTGCTTTCTTTCTCTCCAAGCAATCTGACAGTGAGAGGGTGCTGCATACTTTGGATATGCATAGACAACTCAGATTTTATTTGGATAAGACTAAAAGCTATCAGAAAGTCTGATCAGTTGTTTGTTTTCTTTCATACTAGGTCTTTAGGATTAGTTGTTTCCAAGCAAACTATTTCTACTTGGATTTCAAAGGCTATTTCTTTTTGTTACACTTTTCATGGCAGGTTTCTTCTTCTGTATATGCTCATTCTACTACAGCTGGGGCTTCATCTGGTGTTTTTTTCAAGGACTTAGGCACTAACTCTGTTCTTGAAGTAGCTACCTGGGCTTCTGTACATATTTTTACCAAGCACTCCAAATTGGATGGTACCTGCAGAGCTAGAGCTGGTTTTGCTGATGCCATTCGTCATGACTTCTTGGAGGGCTCTACTGCTGCTTCCTCCTCCCAAGTTTCTTCTTGAGCTTTGGCACTCTCCCATACATGATAAATACTGCAGTGGTGAATGTAAGGACGTAGTACAGTTGTGGAAAATCTTACCAGAACAGTAGATGTCCTTGCCTTCACTGCTACAGTATTCACTCCCTCCCTCCATCCCTCTAATCTTTCCTTCCTGGATTTGCAGGCTGTCTTTGGTTTTCCTTGGACTGGTTTTGTTTCTGGGGCAATCAGTTTTGAGGATGGTACACCTGAATATCGCCTTTATGCCCTACACTACACGAGGAGTCTTTGGATGATGTTCAACATACCTTAAAGCAACAGTAGGCTTTGGTAGACTGGCCGGATGTCGGGCTTCCATGGCAGGGAATCCCATACATGATGAATACTGCAGCGGTGAAGGCAAGGACATCTACTGTTATGGCAAGATTTTACACATATGTACTTTCAGTGCATACAACAGCATGTGTTTTGTGTTATTATGTATTACATAAAGGTTACACACACACACACACACACACACACACACACACACACACACTTAGCACTATTTTTTTTTTGTCTAGCATAGAAGATTGCCTTATAATATTATGAGAGATACCACATAAGTGCCATCACTGAGTTCCGAGCATGAAATGTTATCTGTTCAATAACTACGTAGGTATTAATACTATGTGGGTCAAGGATCCCATCAAGTGCAACTCGAATCATGTGCTCAAAGCTCTCAAAGCAATAAGCTGAGGATCAATGCTAGTATTGCTTTCAGCTACAGTTTACGACTTATAATACCTTCTCCTTCTACAATGCAGCTTAAACAATATTATTTCAATCGTCACCCATACAAAAAGAAAATAGTAGGTCTTTCTTTTAATTCTTATAGCAACTGCCAATTAGCACCGCACAGAATCATTCTGATTACACCTGTACTTATCGGTCTTGCAGTTAATACTGTGCCTTTGCTCGTGGTTCACAATTATAAGTGCCTACTTTCCTAATGTGCAATCACATGTCGCGTAAAAAGGACAAAAAAAGTTGAACGGTCTTAAGAACTTGATGAACATTTCATTTGATCCCACGCAGCACTATACAGAGGGTTTGGAAAACTGTATCCCACACATCAAGATATTTCATTGCCTTCAAATATTACTTAGCAATAAAGATTTTACAACTTATAAAAAACGTTATGGCAAGATGACTGCATCGCATCCTGCCTGTAACAAATCAATGAAAAAAGTGCAAGCACCCTAGGCAGGAAATAGCTGTTAGTGTTGGAACACATGGCCACCAGAAGCAACGCTGCCCAAGGACTCTGTTGACTTCATAGTGCACAACCTTGTGTAGCATAGTGCTTTTTTTAAAAAGTCAGAGACAAAAGAAATAATGAAGCATCCTGCATTCTGAACCATATTACTAGACGGTCGATACAATTTTTAACAAACATTCATTAACCACAATCGGTATTTCAGGGTCTGCTGGCAGTACTTTCTCACTATACTACAATTCAGCAATTTCACTCTTCACAGCTTTATAGTCACAACCTTTACTGAATAAAATATTCCCAACCCATTTAATAATTTTGCATGTAGTAGAGTAGTACTCACCCGGTCATCGTCTTTAGAAAAAAAAAAGAAGTACTCTTTACACACAGCTCTCAACCTACCATCCCCAAAATGAGGAACACTAGCCCTCATAATGTGGAACAAATTGGGAAAATGGGGAACACATAGTAATGGTTTACTAACAACTTCAACTAGGAAGGTCATAGGATGGTAAAATATGCTGGTTTTACTTATAAAGAAGATATTTTAATGAATTAATATGATTCATTTCTATTTACAATGGATTTCACTTAAAAAAATCCTAACACTGAATGTGTGACAGAGTCTTTTAATGTGGAACTTTGAGGAACTTCTAGGAACGCGAACTTTTTAAGACCCCAAATCAGGTACGTTCCTCGTAATGACTTGAGATGTATGGAAAATAGTTCAGTCAGCATTTCGATTTCTTGGCTTGTCACAGTCTTTCAAATGTGGGTGCTACAATAGCTATACAGTACTTTAGCTCGGAGCTCCCTTTGCACAAACGTTGTCACGGTTTCATGCAATTAGATATGTGGTTCTTCCTACCTTACCTAACACTCAACCCTACGGTATGATGACCCACATAAGAAAATTAAAATTTAGCCATATTAGTAGGTAACTATTAGATTTGTATCACACGTCTTTCCGCTAAGTGCAATGATTAGGACTCTCCTAAACCTGTTCCACTTCCCCATAAATGGTGTGTCCGCGGAGGATGGTTTTATGGGGGGGGGGGGGGGCAGACTTGACAAAATCCTTTGGGAAACAATAGAACAAGCTCAGTCCATTATTAAAGGAGATCAAATATTCCTAGTCCTCGTCTTTATTCCACATAAATGCATCCAATACTGTGTTACTTAACCGCCAGTGTTTTATCAGGATTTCACTGCACAGAATCCCACCCACCGGCGTCCAATTCCACGTTCCATCCAGACGTGCACAGTACTTTACACAGACAACTAACTCCAAAAGGTTTCATTCTTAAGATCACAAAACCGTCAGAAACCCCGGAAATACTGATCTAACGCAATTTGCGTTGTATATACTGAATGAAGTGGGTCCCCCTGCTGGCAGCCCTGGCTTCTCCTAGCTTTCACTGTTTCAAAGATAAGTATGTAAATCACACCACGAGAATCAAAACAGCAACGAATATATTATGTCGTTTTCAACAGATAGTTGAAAGGTCAGCGAGTGGGAATGATAAAATTTGCATGCAAAGATGCAGCTGAAACTTACGCCACTTGAATACTGCCGAACGTCAGTTTCAACTTGCTGAGCCTCACAAAATATCTTGCCGAGTAAGATTTCAAACACTCTTACTACCTTCTTCCAAGGTGTTTTGCTTAAAACCAGAGGGTTTCTTTCCCCAGCAAAAGTTGTCTGGAATTTTAGTACCAGTAACTGCTGCAGAAGTAACAGAAAGGACCCCGGAGAATGGTTTGGAAGCAGTTGTAGCTTTAACGATGTCACAGGGTGGAGCCTGGTAGGGATATTGCAGTTTTGCTAATCTGATCCTGGATTCTCATTGTGAATGTACTTCATACTAGCTGCATCTGCAGGAGTTGCTGGTCGGGGGAATTGACGGGATTAGAGCAATAACAATCACTAAAATGAGGATGAAAGACAAAGGCACACAAGGAAAGGAGAGGGCAAACATTTGGTGACTCAGTTAGACTAGCGCGAAGAAACTAAAGAGTTTCACTTAGCTTCCACTGTAACTTCATCTGCCAGACTTCTCCACATTACGCATCTATGGTGCCTTCCGCTTCAGCACCACTGGATGAGGACAGCTCCTTTTATTTCCCTCTAGGAAAAGAAACGGTGCGCTGCTATTCTTGAAAAGTCGAGCACATCAGTTTACTGACTGAGACTGCTGTTTGAAACCCTTCCCTTATTTTTCATTGTCTTGTCTGGGCTGCAGCTAAAGGGAACGAAGAATACATAACCTTCAAACGCTTATGAACAGGATGTACCAGGGACACGTCCAGGTAACGAAAATAATTGCTTGCCTAGGAGAGCTTCCGAGAAACAACAGTATGTAGAGTTTTATTGCTTAGGCGGTTTGGTGAGCTTTATTTATTTATTTATTTATTTATGTATTTATTTTTTTGCGAGTGAAATATTTTCAGATTTATCAAGCTATAACACAGAAATGGATACGAGTAGTTTAGTGACGTTTTATACCTTAGTGTAAGGCGCGTCCTAAAAAAAGCAAAAAGTCTGTCAAGAGGAGTAACTACAAAAATATATAACAATCGAACATGGATTTTAAGGCTTACTTTTGTTTTTAGTTTAGCGAAAGTATTTAAAAAATAGTTTCTTACTATAAAAAATCATTGCTATTCTGATGTTTTCCATCACATGGAATAATTTTCAAAAGTTTTACGTTGAATACATGGTAGACTTAAAAAGCTGTCAATCCAATGTATTATTAGATAATGCCCTTGTCTGATTATATTACGTAGACATCAGCAACGATTCATGTTTGATGAAAGTTATTTTACTGTAGTAATTAAGCCAACAACCAGAAAAGCTTGTTTTGTAGTATATCAATTCTTGAAAACAATTATGAGATATATAAGTCAAGTCCTGCGTTTTGTGGTGATTTCATTCTTAACTTTGGTTACTGGTTTTACTCTTCCTTCATCCCTTTTTTCAAGCATGCTTACATATGATATTTCTGTTACATGTAATCAACCTTCCTGTTTAACACTGGTGGTCCCATGCAATCAGATGGTACAGACATTTCTTGACAAGTTTTAGCATGATACTAGATTATTCCTTTAACTGTTTATGATACAACTCTATTATTTTGATTCAGTTCTGTGTGAAAGCTGTTTTACTTTCATAATATATTTATATTTGTATTGCTAAGCATGTCAGTGGTATAAAATTAGAGCAGGTATGCAAAGGAAATTTTGTTGGCTTAACCTTTTGCAGACTTACAGTTTCAATGTCACTATCCTTTCAAGTATGTAGTTCTAAAGTAACAGAAGCATCCTTATTTTTATTAGCATTTTAATATATTTTATCAAAATGTGTGCAAACCTAAAAACTTAACATCAAAATAGAGATGTTGTTTTCTAAATAAAAAGTAATTATGAAACAGAATAGTACGATTTGAACTCATTCATGACTGGGAAACAAGTGTGCTGAGTGGGTAAATGATTTGCTTTAGTGTACAACATATCAAAACTTTCCATTTCTTTAATAATCTACAGAAAGGAATGAGTTAAAATGCAACTAGTAAGGCAGTGACTGTGACCTAGAAGATGTTTATTGTAAGAAAACATTATATGGTATTCTAAGTTGCCACGAGACACTTTATTTTAAATGGTTAGAATCTTGACTGAATTTTTAAGTTGCCTCTCCAGGAAAGATTCTGAAAATAAAAGCCCTAATTATTTTAAGCAACAAATTAAAGCCCTTAAATCCTTCAGCTCTATGGTCTCCTCATACTTTGTATTCTGCCAGCTTTTCTGAGGTGACTTGTATCTAGATTTCTGATCCATGAAAGGCCCAATCCTATCTAACCAAACTAGTGACTACAAATTCCCATACTAAGGGTGTTAATTTAGATAAAAAAAACAGACAAGACTCACTGGAGGAACAGTTCTCTAACTCAAGCAATTATCAGCCTGTGGAATAAGTTACAGCAACAAGTCGAGCAAGTACTGCTTTGTTTGGCTTTAAGGTTAGTCTTGATGAATGGATGGGTAATCATACATTTACACCAAGGTTATCAGGTACTGCCCTTGTTGATTTGAGAGGGGGACACTATTAAGTAATCATAGAAAGTGGCAAAAACTTTTAAGTTTGTCTACTTGTAGGTATATATGCCTAGGCCTCTTCTGGTCCTTGTCATTGCTTACATAGTATTGTTCATATGGTCCTAAAAATATTTATTTGTCAAAAACCTGAAAGTTTAATAATCTTTTTAAGTCCAAACATGAATATAATTTGGTAGTATTTATTTTATATTGTCATTTTACAGACCTGAAATATAAGGGTTTTGCCACCAGTGCCTATTAATTCAGCTGTGGCAAGGGGCTACATAAAAAGGCAAGTTGCATGAGACCTGTTCTTACTTTTTTATGTTTTATAAAAGTACTGCATGCAAAAATATTGCACACATTACAAGTTTTCTTTGTTATAGTAATTGTGCAATAACTTCTAATATGTAACACAAAATTGCATTTCATATGCAAGATATGATTTCAAAAAATGTTGGTATTTGTGTTAGATTTATATATGCTTTTTGGGTAGTAATGGAAAGTGAGTTTGCTTTAACTAAATTTAGAGAAATTGTAGTGGTTTAATTTTTCTGCTTATGGGTGGTCTTTGTGAATAATTGCTTCTGTGCAGCTGTTTAAAATGATGGGTTTGTTTCCTTTAGTAAAATGAGAGTTATTCATACGAGAATTCAAGTGTAAGATATGTGGGCAATAATTTATGGATATGGGGTTGATGATAGGGCACTTACTCTTTGTAACTCTTAACACTCTAGGTTTGGTCCCAAGGACAATGGCAAGAGAAAGTAAATCCAACCATGTCCATCTTCTATTAAACCTATCACCTATCTCTGATTTCACAGAATGTCCCCTGATTTTTTATCCCAAGCTTGGTCTGCCTCTCAACATTTATTATTTATGGCAAATTGTTGAGGAATGTAGTCACCAAATAATGACAGATATTCGCATTTCAGAATTTTTGTCATTCAGAAAATACACACTAATACAAAACTTGTCATTCTAGAAGATTACTCAGTATATATAAAAGTGATATTTAAAACCTTTCTTTCATCTGAGGCCTTTGAGCTCAATTATTATTATTATTATTATTATTATTATTATTATTATTATTATTATTATTATTACTATTTTGGCTTTGTCCATGATTATTGAACTAAGAGGTTGACAGATATGGCTGACATAGATTACAATTACTGTACTGCAGCTTGAAATTTCTCTGACAAAAGCATCTGAACTCAGATTATTTTTGTTTCTGGCACTTTTACAGAGCATAATTTTTATCATGTGATTTACAATATATAAAGCATTTGCTACTGCTTCCACAGTGGTTATATTAAAGGTTAAATTATTTCTCTCTCTCTCTCTTAGGTTCATAGGTAAGTACTAGACTATCTGCCCAAGGGCAATTATAAGCCTAGCCAGAGTGTGTTGGCTTTCACCTTCCCCCTTAGATTAGTTCCCTGTGCCTCTGACCAGCAGAGCCATTAGTTCCCTATGCCTCTGTCCAGCAGAGCCACTGCAGTGATACCCAGGGTACATTTTCTGTTTCCCATCCACCCGTCAAGGTTTCTCTTGAAGAGTGCTAGTGAGGGGCTCTGCCTGATGTATATTGGAATCTTGTTCCAAAGCATGGGGAGTCTCTGGGTCAGGAATCTATTCCTCCAGCATGTCCTATTTATCATTGTGGTAAGGTTTATATCCCTATAGTGTGTGGCTCTCAGGGATTTGTTTTTTTTTTTAGGTGGAGCATATCCATCAATTCTGGGTTGGACATGGCCTCGTATGTCAAGCAGAGATCACCTCTGAGTAAGCGGTATGCAACTGAGTACAGCTGGAGTTTCTTTGGTCGGGCTGCATAGGTCATCTGTTTGAGGCCAGTAATCTTCTTGGTGAGGTACTTTTGTGGTCTTTCCAGCTGTTGCAGGTGTCTTGTAAGGTACATCCCAAATGGGACGTTGTATTCTATAATAGGTCTAATTAGTGATGAGTAGAGAGGCACAATAACCTCCTTTGTTCTGGATGTGAACCGTTTTGAGATTAGGTGGGCCACATAGAAGGATTTTCTAACCACCTTGGCAATATGATTATCAAAGAAGAGATTACTCTCTACTTGGGTCCCCAGATCCCCTATTACTTTTTCTGTATTTAGGGGACTGCCACCTATGTGGTAGTTCGCGGGTACTTTGTTTTTTTCTAAAGGGGATGATTATGCACTTTTTGGCATTCAGCTTGAGGCCATGATTCTGACACCAGGTATCCGTCTCAGTGAGACCCTTCTGGAGGGTGTCTGTATCAGCCAGAGAATCAATTATGGCCCCTAGTTCTTTCTCTATCTCTCTCTCTCTCTCTCTCTCTCTCTCTCTCTCTCTATCTCTGTCTCCTTCCATTGGGATAGGACTTTGGTTGAGTTTCCAGTAATATTATTGATTTGTCTTGTTATTTTTTAGTCACAGCACAACTAATTTAAGACAGAAGGCCAAATGTTTTTGTTGTTGACATTTTCAGCCAGCTTCCAAAAGACTTGTTTTTGGTGTTAATTTCTCTGATGTAATCCTGGCTTGGTCACCAAAGACTTGCTTAAGTGGAAGGTTACTCTATAAAGTATATTTACACCAGAGTAAGTCACTTACCCTGATAACAAGTCTTTTGGATTCAGGGCAAGGTTACAACAGAGTAGGCGGCTTACACAGAGAGTAAGTCATTTGGAATTGGACCCTTTTAGTACATCAGTGCTTTGTTGTTGCAGATGCTGAACTTTTGTTCTTGGGTACAGTAGACTAAAAGAGGGAAATGTGAGGTTTATGCTTTGTTTCGCATTCATTTCCACTTTCCTCCATATTTGAACACCATGGTATTAATATAAATAGTCTTCAACTGGAGAAACTAGGGGGGCTAAGTTCCTGTAAAACATAATTTTGTCAGATATGGGTATATTTTGTCTTACAACTGTTTGACTTTGTGACTAAGCTTGGTTGTGTGATGATATGGCACCTTGACTAAGTGCAGTATGTTTAATTAGTCTCGCTTTTGTGTTCTTGAGATATTTTCAGTTCATCATATGCAATTTCTTGATGCACAGTGCTTTCAGTTTTCATGATGTAAATTTCATTTTCAGATTATTTCTACATTTTTCATCTCTGGAAAGAATTTTTTTTTTTATTTTTTCTCAGCCATTGTAGTATCCGTGGTGTTAATGCAGCAAATGTTATTACATGGTATCTTACACAATAATGTTTATTCAACAATATTTTTATTTTATTTCTTTTCAATAGCCATACAGTAGTAAAGATGAGAATAATCTCCATTAGAACTCTCTGCTAACCAATGAAACATTGGAATTTTGTCAAATGTGTATATGCTATGGTATAAAGTTTTTAACTTGGGACAGTAACAAAATGGCAACATAAGTACTAAACATTTACAAGTGAATAACTCACATTGCAAATTTATGTAATGATGCTAACATTTATATTACATCAATAGTCTTTATTCTGAATAATGAGATCAGTTGACATCAACAGATTTCTTGTTTGAATATGAATACCTTAGATGTTGTGTATCAGAGATCATTACTGTTTACCATTGGAAGATATTTCAAATAGCATATTCACACTACCTTTATTGATTGGATCTAGTGCATGCTGACCTTAGACCTTCACACACAACAGATAGATAACAAGAGAGACCGAATAAGTTACAGTGGCCTTTGTGTGAAACCTCTCAGAGTTATCCTTGTATATGTGCTGCTGTCAAAGCTATGTCCAGTTATGCATACTGTCTTGATACACTACTGTATTTAACACTTCCTTGCAGCCTAAAATGGCTTTTCTGAGAGCTTTTCAAATAATGATACTAATTGCCTGGCAAATATCAGCTGACTGACAGCTTTCTGGACTTAATATTTTTTCTGCATTCACATTAGACAGATTCATTTCTTGACAAACATATTATATATTGATTAATAAAACAAAATTATGTAAAACACAAACAGCTTATATCTAGCCAATATTCTATTGTCAGTGTATTGTTTTGTACAAGAGCCAAATTAAAATAAAATTATGTAAAGCGCAGCTTATATTTAGCCAATATTCTGTTGTCAATGCATCGTTTTATACAAGAGCCAAATTAAAAAGTATTACTCAGTTTTTTTAACCATATGATACAAATGAGGCAAGAAAAATCCCAACCAGCAATAGAATTGTACATATCTTGAGACTAAAGAAACACTTGCACAGGATTGTTACATAAAAGACAGATAAGGTAAATACTGAAATAAAAAGACATAATCCCTAGTCAGTGAAAGAACAGCCATGTGACCATTGCATCAAAGGAAGGTGTGTATTTCTTTTTTAAATCTAGAAAAAAACAAATGATCTAATGTAGCATGGACATACAGGGGGAAAGTGAAAGTCAAAACAATAGGGGATATTTCTTGAACTAGGTAACCAGTAAAAAGGATCACATGACTACTAGTCAGGATACACCAAAATTTCAGCTTTTGTTTGTTTCCAAAAACAGTCTAGCAAGGATATTTGGTTAACACATACAAAATATAAAAAGAGAAGTGGTAATGCACAGAAAAGTGTTTGCAAAAAGGAAAGACAAGTAGCAGAGTGCCGAGAGTTTCATAAGTATTATCAGAGTTAGCACAGGACTTTTGTAAATAATGCAGCTGCTTGCGATTGCAAAGACACTGTGGAAACAAAGGAAAATAATAATTTATAGTCTCAACAGATATGAAGAGTACTCAAAAATGCAAGCATTCACATTTGTATCACAGAACATCCAAGAGCTGTCTTGAACAATATTGGTAGACTGAATTGCAATGAACTAGACAGGGATATGGCAACTTAAACTAGATGCCACAAGGCACCCAGGCATGAATGACAGTACTAGTCTAAGGAGCATACTTAAAATGAGGAGGAATAAACTGTAATTTTAAAAGTATTTCTTGTTTACATTTAACAACACATATTTCAATGCGTTTTGGTTCTGGGGTATTCATTCACATACATTTCCTTATAAGGTTTAGGTCTTAATTTATTACCTTTAAACTCAATGCTTAAGATGGACTTATGATGGTTGCATCTGGTTAGACAATTTGTATTACTTGTTCACACCAAGTAATATGTTTTTTGGTGGCACATTTTTTATAAAGATGAACATTATTTAGTATGTGGCTACAAAACTTTTTATTTTTGTACAGTTTACTCAGTACGAGTGCAACTTTATTTTAAATTATACATAGACTTTTTAAATTATGTAGTTGTATGGATGTTTAATGAATATTGGTTTTATAAGTACCACAGCACTTTAAACATGAACTAGGTTATTTGAAGGTAACAACAACTGTTTTTAATTTTTTAATTGATTAATTCTTTATGATCTAATTAATGGGTTTGGCCTATTAAGAGTGTTATATATGCTGAATGGCCACACAGTTATTTCACCTTGAAAAAGCCTGAGACTCTCAGGCGAAAGCGCTTGGGTTTACTGTTTTGTGAATAAAGAAGTCTTGTTCCAGTCTTAAACGTTTACGTGCTGGTTTATCTGTTTTTGCTGACAAAAGGCTTGTGAAGGAGTATACTCAGCGATTGCTGCTCCCATAAGAAGGCACGTTTGGTGTTGTACTGTTGTTGAAAGCTGGAGCCGGTGGTCTTCCCTTTGCTTCTTAGTTTTGGTGCTGTGTTTCTTCTTTTGTAACTAGACAGGGATGTTGACATAGTCATACTGGGTGACAGAAAGTGCATCATGAATATGTGAATGCATCAGGGATGTTAAAAAGCTTAATGCAGTACTAGGGTGCATAGAGCAATACGTAGCCATGCAAATTAAAAACATTGTAAAACATCTTCAAAAATCATTAATTGGATGTGAAGTGCAAATGCACTACATGTGCGCACATGCACATACACACACACACGCACACACACGCACATACACACACACACACACACACACACACACACACACACACACACACACACACACACACACACACACATAATGTATACTGTATTCTGTGTATATACACACACACATATATATATGTGTGTGTGTGTGTGTGTGTGTGTGTGTGTGTATGTATATATATATATATATGTATGTATATATATATATATATATATATATATTTATAAAGAGACAGAGAGACAGAGAAAGAGAGTGAGAGATGTGTGTATGTATATAGATTCATAGGTGTGTCCTAGGCTAACTGCTCTGGAGCCTATATAAGCCTAGCCCAAGAAGATTCCATGGCATCATGCCACCCAAAGGTAGTTACCAGTGCCCCTGTCAAGCAAGGCACTGAAGTGATTCCTTGGGTGAACTTCCTATTGTCCATCCACTCGTCAAGATTTCTCTTAAAGATATATATATATATATATATATATATATATATATACATACAAACACATACATATATATATATATATATATATATATATATACATATATTAGATACGGTTGTTTAGTAATGGCAACAAAATACTTCAGGTCTTGTACCATAATATTACAACATAAATATATCCAGGGGTAGAGGAATGACAGGTGCCTACAGTAAGACATTTCATCATTTTCAGGAGGTGCACACTGGGCAAGGAAAAGTAAATGTCTAGACACTTGCCTGAAATGCAAGTAAAAGGCATAAATGCAAAACACACAGCACTACCTGTGGATAAAATATTATGTGGTAATGTAAAGACACATGATGAAGAACAGCAACACCTCTAGAACATCAAGGGCAGAAATGGCTTCAGTCCATCATTGTGGAGGTGATTGCGCTGTTTATAAAGGCCTTTGCGTATTCATGCTTAAGAACTTTATTTTGTATTACCTAGGTCTTTTGTGACCAAGCTTTGCTCAGGATTACTGTGCATCTTCTCATACTTGGTAGACAAAATCCATTGATAAAGTTGTTTTTAGCAGGTACATGCTGCACATCAGTAACCATCATGAAAAGGGCATTCATTGTACACGTGGAAGGTGGAAGTTGTACACGTGGAAGGTGGAAATTGTACATGTGGAAGGTGGAAAGTTATTCTGCTTCTACTTCTTATTCTATAATAGCTTTAGAACTAGAAATGTGAGTTTTAGGCTTTGCTTTGCATTCTTTTCCACTTTCATAGGTTCATAGGTAGGTACTAGGCTATTGGCCCTAGGGCCTATATAAGCCTAGCCAAAAAGGTACCCTGGCTTTCGCCACCCAAGAAAATGATTTTCCTGTGCCTCTTTCAAGCAGAGCCACAGAAGTGATCCCCAGGGTGAATTTCCTATTTCCCATCCAATCATCAAGATTTTTCTTGAAGAGTGCTAATGAGGAGCTCTGTTTGACATAGATAGGTAGTCTGTTCCAGAGTATGAGAGGTCTCTGGGACAGGAATCTATCCCTCCAGCATGTTCTGGTTATTGTGGTGACAAGGTTTAGGTCCCTAGAGTGTGTAGCTTGGAGGGATTGGGAATTCTTTAAGTGGAGCATGTCCAACAGCTCTGGGTTTGACATAGCTTTGTATGTTAGGCAGAGATCGCCTCTGAGTAGGAGATATGCAATGGAGTAAAGCTGGAGTTTTTTGAGACGGTCTGTATAGGGCATCTGTTTGAGGCCAGTAATCCTCTTTGTGAGATATTTCTGTGGCCTTTCCAGTTGTTGTAGATGTCTTGTGAGGTACATACCAAAAGGGGCGTTGTACTCTATAATGGGTTTAATGAGTGATGAGTAGAGGGGAATAATGACCTCTTTTTTTCTGGATGAGAAACCTTTTGTGATGAGGTGTGCCACGTAGAAGGATTTCCTGACCACTGCAGCAATGTAATTATCAAAGGAGAGATTACTGTCCACCTGTGTCCCAAGGTCTCTTATCACACATTCGGCATTAAGTAGACTACCACTTATGTGGTAGTTCATGGGTACAGAGTTTTTACCAAAGGGGATGACAATACACTTTTTGGCATTGAGCTTCAGGCCATCGCTTTGACACCAGGCATCTGTCTCAGTGAAGCCCTTTTGTAGTATGTCCACATCATTAGAAGTTTTGATTATGGCTCCTAGTTTGCAGTCATCTGCAAACTTTGTTAGCCAAAGACCTTCTGTGTTAGCCTGTACTTCACAGAAGTAGATACCAAACAGGAGAGGACCCAGGACTGAACCCTGTGGTACTCCACTTGTCACTGGTCTGAAGTCAGATTTAGAGTATGCTACTTTCACGGTGTGGGTTCTGTCCATGAGTCAGTTGGCAGCCCATCTTGTGACATAGGGATTTATACTTAGTTTGGTGAGCTTATCTATAATTCCAGAGAGGGGATGGTGTTGAAAGCCTTGGCAAGATCTAGATAAGCTGTGTGAACCACCTTACCCTCATCTATGGCTTTGGTGACTGGTTCAAAAAAGTTAATCAGGTTTAGGAGACACGATCTGCCTTTTACAAACCCGAACTGGGTGGGGTCCAGAGTTTGGAGATTACAAATGTCTTTGTTTATGAGTTCCATGATGATACGTTCCATGGCCTTGCAGACCAGGCTCATCAGGATAATGCGGCAGTAGTTCCCGGGGTCCATCGTGGCTCCCCTTTGTGGAGTAGGATAACCATCGTGGTGCGCCATTCAGTGGACATAAAGCCTGAGGTGAGGCTAGGATTGAACATGGTACTTAGGTAGGGTGCCAGTTCATTCTGTAGTTCATGTAGAACGCAGCCTGGGATATTGTTAGGCCCCATGGATGCTGTGTTCTTGGCTTTGGAGAGTATGTTTTTTACCTGTGCAGCCGTGATTACAGGAACTTTGCATTCTTTCAGTATAGAGATGGGCCCTCTAGGGGGTGAGAGGGGGGTAAAGTTAGCACTGAACTTATCTGCCAGGATGTTGGCAATATCAGTTGGTTCTGTATATTTAGTGCCATTGTGCTGTAATACAGAGCAGATCTGAGTGTTGCCATTGAGATTCTTGACATAGCTATAGAATGCTTTGTGGTTGTCTTTAGAGTCAGTGGCAATTTTGTTTTCGTAACTAGCTTTGGAGGATTTTATGAGGGATCTCAGCTTCTTACTGAGGTTGACCTGGGAGTTCTTCTAGTCATGTTTTTTTATTCTTTTTTGCAACAGTTTCTTTCTTCTGTTGTAGAGTTTGTTTATGGCAGAGGACCACCAAATAGGCTTCCTTTTTTTGGAGGATAGCATCTTGTTTCTATTAGGGATAACATGATCCATGCACTTGTGTAAGTGCTTATAATGTGCATTTGTGTAGGATTCAGCAGTCGTACCTCTATTGTCCATCTGCATGTGTGTCATGAAGTTTGTCACTTCTGTCTTAAGAAGTGTAAAGTTGGCTTTGGAGAAGTTTTTTTACGGTGGTTTCCCTAATTGGGGGTGGGGGCGGGATGTGGATGTCTAGGGTGATTAGCTTTCGTCCATATTTGAGCAACCATGGTATTAATATAAATCGACTTCAATTGGCGAAACTGGGGGGACTTACTTCCTGTAAAAATACTTTTGTGAGATATGGGGATATTTGATATTAAAACTGTTTGACTTTTGTTGTGTGATGATTTGGCAATGGCTGATTACACCTTGACTAAGTGCGGCATGTTTAATTAGTCTCACATTTGAACTGTTTTTTTCCTCTACTACACTGGATCTGCCTAATGGCTGCAGTATCTTGTTCCAGTTGGCCCATTCATTCCATTAGGGGCAAAAGCCTGGGCTAGGTGAGAGTCCTACAACTCATTAATTCCTGCTTATGGTGAGATTTGATTGGTAGAGGTCAGGCCAGACTTCAGGTCCAATGGAGTAGCAAGCCCTCCCACTTTGGAGTTTCCTCCTCCTGATGGTGACTGATTCAAGATCTAGTGAGTGCTGCCTGCTGAGTGTGCCTTCACATGTCAACTTGCTCAGCCAGTTTTCCTGCACAGTGGTAGTTAATCATTTGTAGGCTTGTGCCTGATGGGTGTAATGCTGAGGGTTCCCTGTAGGTGACACCCATGTGATGAGCCAGCTCCACCTTCCTTCCTTCCTTCCTTCCTTCCTTCCTTCCTTCCCACAGGATGGAATAAGTATCACTGGCTACTCAGTCCCACCCTCTGCCCCCACTCTTCAAGTGCCTGATGCTGTAATCAGATTAAAGTAAGCTAGGTCCTATGTCAGAAAACTGAGACCTCCCTTACACCACTTATTATGTCATTTTCTCTTTAAAAATACACTTCTCAAATTTCCGGTGGTTATTGCATACATTTGCATAGTGTTGTTCAAGTTTTCACTCTCCTATCTTTTCTTAAGAAGGCTGCCCCTATAGCAATCAAAACCTTGCATAACATCTTTACTTTTTCTCTGGCTTTTGGTATCCTGTCACATTTCTTTACATTTGCTGCTATCCAACTCTTCATCAAGGTTGCTTTACCATCTATGCCCCAGAATTACAGCCCCATTGTTGGTTATATCACATAATGAATGAACCTGGAAGAAAAGTATATAATCACATTTTGACTATGCCAAGAAATAATGACCTGCAGTCCTCAGAGCAAGATAGTTTCTTTTAGGAAACTACTCTCAGTTATCCTTTTATAACATCATTGATGCCGTATTTTCCAACATGGGGAAAAGCATATTGAGTCAGGCCATATTTCTTGACATGAATAGGACATTAGAATCAATTAATCTCTCCTTACTCCTCCAAAAACAACATAATCTTAGTTTTGGTACTAAACTAGCCAAGCACTTCATTTTAGATCAGTCAGTAGCATAGCTGAGCCAGGATAAAAGGGGCAACTACCCCAAGCACAAAGTGTTGCAGGTGTGATCAGTGGTTTCTGGTCACTCTTTAATGTATACTGGCTTCTAAAAGCCAGTATTGCATTCACTGTCAAAACTGAGTGCTGTAGTCCTCTGTGTGTTGTAAAACTGTAGCAACTGCTTGCTACATTTGAAGCAAGCAGTTTCATACAATTTAAAAGATAATTTTTTTAACTAGAGCCTGAGTGCCATAGCACCCTGTGCATGGGGTCTATATCACCACATCGAATGGTGATATGTTTGAACACCCGTTGTTTGAACCGAAAAGTCTGAAAGCCCTTAACCACAAAGTTGCGGAACATCGATTTTTTTTCCTAGGGAAAAAAATTGCTGGGCCATCTTCGGGGCTTTGCCATTTTCTCCACTGTAGTGCGATCTCGGAGTTGGAATATTTAAGTGGGGGGGCAAAGTCCCCCACTTCAGTTTGTTTTAAAATTGTGATTTTTTTTTTTCACAAAGCAGAGATTTTTTTTTCCTTGGGAAAAAAAATTGCTGTTCCACGAGTTTGCTGTTTAGGGCTTTCTGACTTTTAGGTTCAAACAAAGGGCATTCAAACTAATCACCATTCGATGTGGTGACATAGACCCTGTGCATGGTATAAACTGCAGCAACTCTTCTCTACATTTGCAGTAAGCAGTTTGCTATAATTAAAAAAAAAATAAATAAAGATATTTCTATTTTTTTTTTTTTTTTTACATAATGAGAGGAAGGAGGGTTGGGGGGCAGGGCAAAGAAATGGCATCTATGTCCAAATTGGCTGGGGCAAACAGAGGATAGGGAGCTAGTTTGTTGTACCAGCGCAGGGTGCCGATTGAGCCAACTATGCTTCTGAGATCAGTGGTTAGGTTTCTAGATCAGAAATACTAATATAATGTTGAATAGAAGAGAGTTTGGCTATGCCACCAGTAATTATAGAGTAAGAGCCTGTTAGAAGAAGAAAAAATTATTTAACTACCAACTGCATATGTCCAATTTTTAATGAAAACAGCAAAAATCACTGCAACAGTATTAAAGCATTTTGCACCCGAAATGTGTGGGGATATGCCCACGTCCTTTTTTATCTATTTATTGATATATATATATAAATATATATATATATAATATATATAATGCACACACACACACACACACACACACACATATATATATATATATATATATATATATATATATATATAGATACATATATGTGCGTGTGTGTATGTACACATATATTAGTTTTGAGAGCACTATACCAAAAACTAAGAATTTTGTGAGATAATGAAGTTTGAGAAATACTATAAGAAACCTAATCATATTTAGTGTTTGTACTTCTGAATGTCAAACACATGTGCGTTTAAGTTCTGTTTCCTCATGCATAAATCATTCCTTGGCACAGAATGCGAATAAATATGATAATAGATGCTAAAAATACTAAATTGTTACAGCATTCTATTGTACCATACTTTATCAAGGTGCTAATTTCCATTTTGCCACACCTTATGAAGGTGCTGCATTCCATTTTGCCACACTTTATCAAGGTGCTGATTTCCATTTTGCCGTACCTTATCAAGGTGCTGCATTCTGTTTTGCCATACCTTATGAAGGTGCTGTAAGAACATGCCAATCTCTGGTGAATGCAGAGATAGCTAATGAGCTTCTCATATACATCTTACTGCACAGGTGCTGGCACTACTTGGCTTGCATAGCACTTTGAGGACTACTAAATATTGCTTTTTATTTTTTGAACTGTTAAGGTTCTAGCTCCCCTCAGCACTGGCACCTCCATAGTCAGTAGTTTAAGACTGTGATATATCATGCAGAACTCTGCAGAGACAAGACCAGGGGCCTTAGACAGTAATACAAGAAACAAGGTTTCCCCAATTACCTGTAAAAATGACTTGGAATGGTATTAGGAAGGGATAGACCAGGCTTTACAATGAAATGTTATACATCACAGTCCATCCATGAGCCAGTGGTCACCATATCATGTGATACATGCATATATCGATACCATTCTTCAGTCTGTCTACACGATGGACGTCATATTCCCAGTATCTGCTGCAGTGTGAATATCTGCCTTTTTGGAGGCAAATCTCCCTCATTGAAAATAAGACAGCCTGTTCAGCTCATTTATTCTTTCCCTAGAGAACACTGTGACTAAAACATCGGGCACAGTTTGCACATGCATTCCATCTTATTTCAATGAATTTGGGTCTGTTGCAATACAGTGCACCCCAACCCAGTTCATATTACATATAGTGTGTGTGTTCATCAGAACATGGGGGAATGGCATATTCAATCAGATGCATGTTAATAGCTTAAATATATTGTTTTCATGTTAAATATATCTGCATTTGAGTGCTAAAACAAGGATAAACTCCCATGTATGAGTTCAGCTTGTAGCCAGCTCACTGCTACTTTAATCGTGTGTATCACCCTATTTTCTACTCTGTCAGATATATTTCCTTTTCACTGCCATCCGTGAGCTGTTAAATTTGGGTTATTTGTGTTTACTTTATCAAATTACATTTAGATGTGGTTTTATTTCAGAAAATGGAAAACTATCAGATTTTTTAATGATTGTCATGTGAAATTGAGCTATATGGCTTTATTACATGCACAACTTGAAGTAAAACAGCCACACAAGAATGTATTACAAAAATAGCATTCTTCAGGGAAATCTGAGTAAGCATATTATAGAGAGAGAGAACATGTCCCAGCACGTGATGGCTTCAGTGGTATGTTTGCTAATTTCCAAAAATGTAAGACTTTGCTGTGTTTAGGGACTATTAAGCAGTCATATGAAATATCTTATCCTAGACCTGAATTCTACTGGTGCCTCTTATTTTAGGGGTTTAGCAGCACTAACTGATGTGTAGATCACTCAGCATTCCTTACTTGGTAGTTTGTTAGAAAAGAGGATTTGAATGTTACTGTAGGAGATGATATCAAAATGCTTCTGCTGAGAACATGTGACACCTTTCTCTGATATGAATGTCATTGTAATTAACACATTCAGTCAAATCTTACTTTAGCTCTTTCCCCAGCCCCTCCAAAAGTACAACTCAAGCTCTGGCTGAAATAAAGAAAACACTCATCTTCTGGAGCTGTATTCTCCTTTAAAGTTATATAGGAAATTGTCAATATCCAGGAAGTGCATATTCCTATGGAAGATCCACTCATATACACCTGTAGGCTAAGTCCCTAGGATCACATAGGTTCATGGGTGTATAATAGGCAAACCACCACTGGGACTTTTATAATCCTAGCCAAGAATTCCACTTGTGTCTTGCAAGTTTATGTGCTAAGAGGTGCTAAGAGGTTATTTGAAGGGGTATGTATAAATTAGGGCAAGAGTTACTCTGTCTCTATCCAATGGACAGAGTCAGGCAACAATTCTTGTGCTAGGTGCTAGTGTGTATTTTTGATTTCATGTACCTGGTCCAGGTTTCTTTTGAAAATAGTTAAGAGCTCTGCTTCACATGGATGAGAAGCCTATTCCAGAGAAAGAGAACTCTCCGATATAGATATGTGTTTCTCCAATGTGTCCTGTTTATGTTGCAAGGGTGAAGTATAGCATAATGCACTTCCAAATAGACCAAAATGCAAATTAAGTTCATAACTTTGCAGCCCTTACTTTTAAAACAGGGACCATGGAAATCATATCATCATGACTGGGGGGGGGGGGGGGATTAGTTAGTTAGTTAGTTAGTTATATTAATTAGTTTGTATTGCAGTCTATTTGAAAGTGCATTATGCTACACTGTTATCCATAACAAAAAGTTATGTTTAATATTTATATATATTTTCACACATATATATTTATTCAGACTTTTATAACAATTTGTATGCCTGTTTAATGGATATTTTATTGTTATTGATTCTGTTTTTATTCATGCATCCATCTATATTAAGCCCTGTGAACCCCTTAAGAAGGTTTAGTTATAGGGTATCATTTTCAGTAGGATCACTAGATTGTATACATGATATTTGTGGATAGGGTTAATTGATTTATTAAACCCTCCATAACATCTCACTCCACTTGCCTGTATATTTTAAATGCTGGTTCATTTCATTTTAAATGTTATTTTTTAAATTATGATTTATTAATAGTTTAGTTTGATTGGTAGAAGGATTTTGTCATGCAATCATTTTATTTACTTTTATATGTGAATAAATCTAGGCGTTTCATGTTCTGATGAAGTCGCAACATGAATAGAGACGAAAGTACATGAAAAATTTTTTTTGGATTTGTTCTCAACTTTTTTGTTTTGTGATTTTTTTTGGTGACTAAAGTCTGTTTTTGCTGTGTATCAGACTTGTGCCATATTTTCATTCTGCTGGACGAAGACCTTTTAGGTTTCCACATTGATGGTTGTAGGTTTTTATGAATTCCCTCCATGCTGATTTTTTTCAGATTTTGGATTGTGATAAAGGTCATAAAGCGTTGTCATAAGATGATTAATTAATTAGTGAGTCCAATTCAAATATATTGCTATATTCCAATGATATAAGCCCGGGTTTAATTTAGAAATGTTTATCCCCAGTATTATCAGTTAGGTCCACATTGTTAACAAGTTACCTACAAGACCCTCCCTCTATTTCTAAAGCTATATCATGACCATACCTTTCAACCTGGAAATATCAAAAATCTGGACAAGGCCCATGAAAAATAGGTACAAATTTGTACGCTGTTTAACATAAAATTTGCATACATAATTATGTAACCCCGCCCACCTCGATGGAATTGTGGAATAACAACTTTCAAACAGAAACTGTAGAACAGACAACTAAAATATAGCACCAGAGTCCCCCTGCAGCCATTCCAATGTTCCATTACCTGTCTATTTTGCCCCATTTACCATAAACACTAATGTGTGCATACTGCTTTACTTCTACAATGATTATTTGGATTTTATTTTTACATTTTATAGCACAATGCACAAACACTAAGACATCTGCTAAACAAAGCAAAACTGTCTCACAATGAAAATAGACTTGGCATTAAAACTTCTCAGCCCTTGAAACTCAGATTCATTGAAACAGCATTGAAACCCGCACACACCACATCCAAAGAAAATGCATCCGACCAGTGGTGGATAAAGATTACCTTTGGGCTGTTTTCAAATCATTGGCCCTGTGCACACAAAACAAGAAACAGCCTGAGTTGCTAGAAATTAAGGTATATACATAAATGTAAGGAATCAGATGCATAGTTAATTTCTTGAACAATTTAAACTAACAGTACTGAAAGAAGACAACTACTAACATAAATGCATGAAAAAGGAATAGTACGCAAACATTTGAGGCATTTCAGTTACCATGCTTTAAACACAGAACACATCATCCTTATTAGAGTGTTTCTCTTAGCTGACAATATGCAATCATACCTCAAATAAAGAAATAAAATACTCCATACTTCATTAGTTGCCTGAGCTGCTAATCAAACTGGGGTTGGCTGAACCATAGTCAGGGCTTTACCTCTCTACACCACCAGAGCTACTGCAATGTAATGTTTTGTGCTTTAACTGTAATATATATATATATATATATATATATATATATATATATATATATGTGTGTGTGTGTGATTGTGTATGGTTTTAATATATGCAGTGTCTGCCTGCTTAAATGGATGTCTACTATGTGCGTTGAGTTTGCAAGGGGCTTTGTGCTTAATCAGTGTTTTACAATCACTTGTGTTCCTGTGATTACAGCTATAGACAAAATGTATTCTAATACACACATACACTCACATACACACACACACACACACACACACACACACACACACACACACACATAAATAAGGCAAACATGGTGGAGATAGACCAAATCGTTTTCAAAGCAAACAAGAAAACTGAAGTATTATATAGTATACTGCACAGTATTATCACATCTTACAGTTTTCCAAAAGTCAAGTCATAACCAAACAGTAACAAATCTTGCATAATTACATTATGAATTTAATGATATCACACTTTTTGTCTGTAAACTTCAGCACCTGACATCCCCCAAAAAATCATGCCAAAAGAACATCGTGTGACACGTGCATATAAAATAACATATGACATAAGCTGAAAAGGGTCATCAAATAACGGTATAAGCAGCTATGTTTATTAACATAATCTTTGTAGTGCGCTACTATTTTTCGCATCTGCAAAATGGCTCTATGCCGAAGGAACAACAAAATATTTCATGTCTAATTTGAGGAGAGTTGCATGCTATAGTTCAAAAAGCAAATGCACTTCACTGTTAGAAATCATAATTGTATTAGCATCTACTATGAAATGGTTAGTAATTGTAGTTGTTCTTCAAGTAAACCTCCTGTAAAACCCAGACACATAAACAGTTAATTTACACGTATCTGTAAAGTGTTTCACACAAACTAAAGAATATCTCTTCAGCCAGAATGCTGCTTACAAGCCAATAAACATTACAGAATAATAAAACATGTTCCTACCCAGTTCCCTGAGCAGCCTAATCTCCGCAGATAGACCCATTTGATATACAGAGCCAGAAGAAATAAAGCGCTTTTGAAAATGAAAGGAAAGTGCTTGTTTGGATAAATGTTTCCCGCTGCACTCACAGATCATGGAAACTCATTCAAAAAAATGAGCCAGCCGGAAATGTGGAGCCCTTGAGCTCAGTTCTGACAGGCTGGTAGCCCCGACGGAGCTGACGTCATCGTGCACGCGATGATGTCAGCTAAAAAAAAAGGGAAAATTTAAAAATAAAAAGCTGGGAAAAAAGTCGGAAATGGAGGGGTGCCACTCGGGAATCATGGCACCCCATTATTTGGACCCCAAAACCCGGTAAAAACCGAGTAATTCGGGACAGTTGGGAGGTATGGTCATGACCATTGTTCAGTGTTGTCTCTAAAAGCAGCTTCAACAGGACAGAAAAAAATAAAAAAAATAAATCAGCCTTTAGGAGACAACTGCATTATGACAACCAGAACTTATTATATAATGTCCTAAATTTGGAAAAATTTGTTGCTGGCTATTAGTTTTAAAAATTTATATTTTTCACGATTTTGCCAGTTTTCATAATACTGGGGCTATAAGATATGTAAAATGGAAATTTGCTGTAGTACTAGAGTGAGAAAAGGGTAAATTTTTTAATCCTCACTATACCACAATCTCAATTTCAAACCGCTGATAGTTATTTACTGTCTTTAATCGGAGAACTGTTCCATTATGTGAAGACCGGACTTCTGCTCACTTGTATTGTTCGATGTTCTGGGGTTTGTTATTGTAAGCTTTCAAGTAACAGGGCTTTTGATGATTTTAGAGTCAATGTTTTGTAAGTCAATTTACTAGGTCTTTGATCTTTTGAAGTAGACCCATATATATATATATATAAATATATAAATATAAAAACTTGAAAAAAAACAAAAAAATTACCCTTGTTTTCCATACTTTCCTAACAGTTTGTTCCAGTGATCAGATTTGCTGATCCCTGGGCTTTGTCTTGGTTCCTGTGTTTCTCCATTTTCCTTGTTTGGTCAAGGGGTAGTTTCTTTACTCACTAGTGGGAGTAGGGAGTACTGAGCTGCCTGTTTGTCCTCAGAGGAGTGGTTTAAGGCAGTAACTTGTAGTTTATTGGCCATTTTGGGTCATTTCCTGTCTTTTCCAGCCCCCTGCTATAAAGCACGCTTTAGCGCGAATTAGCGCGATTTAGCGCGGAGCTGCCACTGTTGCACACTAGGGAAGCGCCGGTTAAGCAGGTTTAAACTATTCGGGCTACCTAAAGTCCACTCTTCAAATTTTCCCTTAAAACTACCTTCCTCGAACTATACTACTGATCTAATCAGCGTATCCTATAACTAAAAAGATCATCTCTACTTGACTCCAAGTAGACTATTCTCTATCTGTTAAACCTAGCACTTGCTCCTACAGTACTTATTACCTTGATACGGCACTCTTATAGATAGCACCCCAAAAAGACAAACCCCCATTTCTCGGTCACCCACGTCCCCCGGAATCTCTTTTAAAGTTTTTTGTCTATTTCTTCTAGCATGTCGAGGGATCAGTTACTAGTGTCCTCTCCTGCTCAGCTGGTGAACCTGGGAATATTGAGGCAATGTTACAATTGCCTCATGTACACAGACAACCCTCTCCTCCTCCCACAAAACACAAATACATGCGAGAGATGCAACTATATGGCCAAACTGGAGGCTGAGCTCTCTCAACATAGGACTGGCAAGACCAGTCAGGAGGAGAAGGTTACCACACACACTATAGACCCAGTCTCACATAGTACCATCACAACCTCAAATCATACACATAAACACACAAAGACATACTCGGAGGCTCTGATCAAAAATCTACCAAAACAGCAGAGGCCACCAAAGCAGACACCCAAACAACCACCACCTCAGAACACAACACCTGCAACACATAGACCTCACAGTCAGAGTGTCAAACAGTCACAGCCCTTAAGGCCAAACACAATGCCAGACACACTAGTCATTGGTGACTCCATAGTCAGACACACTGACGTCCCGCTCACCAGACTGAGTAAGGAGAAGGTCACAGTAAGCTGCCTGTCGGGCGCTAGAATCCGCCACATAACGCAAGCACTCAGGTCTCTCAACAGCAGGTACAAATACGACTCAGTCATTGTCCACGCTGGTGTAAACGACCTGAGACGTACCTCCTTGGACTACATGAAAAGAGACATTGAGGAGCTCTCTGATTATGTAGCCCAGGCAGGTATGACCCTGACCTTGAGCAGTATCCTACCTTCACCAAGAATGATGCCACAATACAGAGATAAGATGATCAGCTTTAACAATTGGCTTAAACTCTGGTGTCATTCAAAGGGGATCCAAGGTCTGTCTGCCTGGGATGACATGCTGGACAAGCCACGCTGCTTCGCAAGGGACGGCTTGCACCTGTCACCCCTGGGATTCCGGATATTGGCAAAGGCTCTTGCCACCCCATAGTGCCTTTTTAGGCAAGGCTCAAATTCTAAACCTACCACCCTAGAACACAAAAAAGGAAAAAAACTAAGGGTAATGCTGCTCAATGCCAGAAGTCTAAATCTCAAAATGCACACACTCGAGGCTCTTCTCAGTATTGAGAACATCGATGTCTGTGCTGTGACAGAAACCTGGTTCAAGGCTCCTGAGAGCACCCCAGCACTATCAGGTTTTACCTCATATCATGCGTTCCGGCCCCAAAACCCGGACAATACCAAGAAAGGAGGGGGGGTATCCATATTCATCAAGGACACCCACACCTCAAGACTGGTGGCAACGCATGATGCATCGGAGAACATCCAGGTGCAATTAACCATAGGCAAGACTGCTCTGCAAATTGTAGCATGTTACAGGCCACCCTCACAAACTCAGGAACCTCACATGGCCTTCCTGAAAACACTAGAGGGGATAAATGGATAAATGTATCACCAAACACCATCATACTAGGTGACTTCAATTACCCTAATATAGACTGGGAACACTACTCAAGCCCAAACACCCTAGCCCAAAAGTTCCTGGAATTCATAAACTCAAATGCCATGGAACAACTAGTCACCATCCCCACAAGAGGAGAAACATACTTGATCTCATCATCACGAACATGGGAGCACAATGTTCAACACCGGAAGTATACCCCTCACTGGTGAGATCAGATCACAAACTAATCTCACTGGAGGTCCTCATCCCACCGCACCTGAAATAAAAAGACCACAGTAAAGAACTTCTTGAAAGCCGACTTCTCACTTCTAAAGACTAGTGTGGTCTCCTTTAAGGCCCCGAGCGTGGAAAACAGTACTCAAGCCGCTGAATCACTTACAAATGCCTTCTACCAGCACCTGCAGGACTGCATGGATAAGGCAATCCCAAGCAAAACAAAGACTCTTTGTACCAAAGGCAAGCATCCAGTCTGGTGGACCCCAGCCATAAACAAACTCTACAACAAAAGGAGGAAGCTACTACAAGATAGAGCAAAATCCTTAAAAGGTAAGACACCCTTGATCACTATAAGTAAAAACTAAGAGCTCTCATAAAATCATCCAAAGCAAATTTTGAGAGAAAAATAGCTAAAGACTCAAAAGACAATCATAAGGCCTTCTTTAGCTATGTTAGAAACCTGGGAGGAAACTCCCAGATATGTTCAGAACTAGTTCAAAATGATGTGAAGATTACTGATCCTACAGACATTGCCAACATACTGGCTGACAGGTTCAGTGCAAACTTCTCCCCCCCCAAAAGGAGAGATATCTATACCAAGCGATTGCAGCCCCCCAAACATCTCCAACGCCCAAGTGAGAACTGCTCTCTCCAAAGCAAAAACACAGCATCCATGGGACCTGATGGTGTCCCCGGCTGTGTGCTCCACGAACTCAATGAGGAATTAAACCCACAGCTAGGACAGCTGTTTAATCATAGTCTTACCTCTGGATACGCACCCAGGAGTGGCGCACTGCAACTGTGGTCCCACTTCACAAAGGCGGTGCCTCCACCGACCCTGGAAATTACCGGCCCATTAGCTTGACAAGCCTTATCTGCAAAGCCATGGAGAGGATCATAATGGACCTCATAAATAAAGACATAGGGAATTTGCAGACTTTGGATCCATCCCAGTTTGGCTTTGTCAAAGGCAGATCATGCCTTCTAAACTTGGTTGACTTTTGAAACAGTCACCAAAGCCATTGATGAGGGAAAGGCAGTCCATACAGCCTACCTCGATCTGGCGAAGGCCATCGATACAATACCCCACTCGGGTATCATTGAAAAACTCATCAGCTTAAATGTTAACCCATACATCACAAGATGGGTTGCAAACTGGCTGAGTGACAGAACCCACAGGGTCAGAGTTGCTGGTGCCATGTCAGACTCAAAGCCTGTCACAAGTGGTGTACCACAGGGCTCAGTCCTGGGCCCACTCTTGTTTGGCATCTACTTTTCCAAGTACAAGCAAACACAGGAGGGTTATGGCTGACAAAGTTTGCAGATGACTGCAAACTGGGCCATAGTAGAAAACACATCTGACACAGATATCCTTCAGAAGGGTCTCACAGAAACGGACAACTGGTGCCAGAGCCATGGCCTAAAGTTAAATGCCAAAAAATGCATAGTCATACCCTTCGGGAAAAACAAGGTTACCCCTAGCTACCAAATAGGTGGCAATCCACTGAGCACAGAAGAAGTTATCAGGGACCTGGGGACCCAGGTTGATAGTAGTCTGTCATTCGACACCCATGTAGCTAAAGTAGTTAGGAAGACCTTCTACATTGCCCACCTTATCATGAAGGGATTCTCATCTAGATCAAGGGAGGTCATAGTCTCCCTATACTCATCACTCATCAGACCAATGATTGAGTACAATGCCCCATTCGGAATGTATCTGACCCGACACTTGCAGCAGCTGGAGAGGCCACAAAAGTTCCTCACCAAAAGGATAAAGGGTC